>NC_091952.1:72082841-72383785 GCF_031021105.1 Erythrolamprus reginae
TTTCTAGTCTCAACATGTAAATATTATAGACTATCCTCACAAATACTTTGCTAAAATAGTTGGTTACAAGCAACCATCATAAATACTCTTTTTCTGAAAAAGTATGTTTGAGCTTTTACTGTCAATCTGCTAAATGTGTACAGAATATTCTAGTAGCAGAGATACTAAAGTTGGAGTAATCTTTCACCTCTAGAATGTTTTGGCATCATGAAGTCTACGTAAGTCAGATGGACTATTTAACCCCAAACTGTTAACAAGTACCACTTTCAGAGAAAAAGCTCAAAGCAGAATCACTACCACATATTGTGATTCGTGACAACATTTTAAAAATATATTTGGTGGAGTGGCCTAATATTGCATCATCCAGTTTTAAACCTATTACAGGAACAATTTTTAGGTCAGGATCATATTCAGTTATAAAATCAAAAAATGTCATGTGTTTTTACAACAAATTAATAAGTAAAATAAAGGGAAATAATATTGTTCCAACAGTATATCTCAAGAAGCAATAAGTATTTCATATGTAAATATATATATGAGATGAAATTAACAAAATGATGTACATGTGTATATAAAATTGTTTTTGCTCTAATAGAGTATTTCTGGTAGACTAAGGTCGTTATTTTGCAACAATGGGAAAGCATTTGCTTTAACTATTTTCATATACTGAGAAAGATAAATGAGAAATCTTTGTATAAGACTACTGTGTTTTCCCAAAAATAAAACCCTGTCTATTTTTTTGAACCCTGAAATAAGCACTTGGCCTTATTGCCAAGCACTCAAAAGCTGTTTGGCCTTATTAGGGGATATCTTATTTTGGGGGAAACAGGGTGATGACCAAGAAAAGAATCCCAAAGGATTATATTTATGTTAAAACAGGCCCTCTGAATTACTGTGATTATATTGAAAAATTAAAAATCTTTATGAGCAGATGCTTGAAATGGTATATTCTAGGACATGACGGTTAAAAAACAATGGATATTCAGGTTGCTCAATTAATATGCAGTTAATTCAAATAATACGATTATCGCTGTAATTTTTTTTTATTTTAACAGTAAGGCCTGCATAAATAGCAAACATACTTCAGAATGAGAAGTATCATTTAAATTCTTGCTAAAATACAGAAGGTATCTGAAGAACAGAAACTTGTGTGTGATACATTTGGCAGAATAGTATAATCTGATCTAGATATTTTCATCTACAGACCACAAGATAGGTTTCAATTGTAAGCTAATATGTTTTCCATTACTAAATCCAGAGTCAACATAATTGCTTATTTTTTGCTCATAATTTATTGACTTTACAAAATTTATTTTGCAAATGAGACATTTCTGCTAACATTTACTATATCCTTCATGCTAAACAAAGAGATCAGAGAAATCTGAACACAAACAAAACAATACAGGAAGTCCTATTTAGAACTGGCCCTTACATATACCAATAAAGCCCCAATAAAAAAAATGTTAAGCAGATTTATTAGAAGACACTCTCCATTAAAGTGCTTCTTACATCACACTGATGTAATCAGCAAAAGCCTGTGATGAGTCCCATGCATCACTAACTACATTGCATATAGCTTTTAGTCTTGAAAGGGCTTCTTGAGCAGTGACAGCATCTTGGTCCAGCCAATTCTGATAGAGGCACAGCTTAGTAAGTTTGATACATTCTCTGTGTTCGGCTGTATAACCTTCCAGCTTTTTGGTAAATTCCAGAAGCCCATCAGGCTTAATACAGTTGGAGCTAGAATTTAAAATAAGCAACACAGTATTATTATATCTCACTGCACTTTATGACTTAGAACATGAAATGATCATAGTAGTTAGCGAGTTAACAGCTTTTTTTTTCTTAATAAAAATATGAATGATTATGGCGAACCTACCGGTATGTCATGTGTGTCACAGGTGGCATGCAGAGCCATAACTGCTGGCATGTGAGCTGTTGCCTTAGCTCAGCTCTAGCGCGCAGCTGATTTTCAGCTCACACAGAGGCTCTAGGAGAGCATTATTTTACCTCTAGAGGGCAAGGGGGGGGGGGCATTTCCTCCCTCCCTAGGCTCCAAGAAAGCCTTGAACCTGAAGAGGGCAAAAAACAGGCCTACTGGAAGTTATAAAATAGGCTATTTCTGGGCTCCAGGAGGGGCATTCTCGCCCTCCCCAGGCTCCAGGAAAGCCTCGAGCACAGGGAGGGTGAAAAACGGGCCTACCAGGCCCCCTGGAAGTCAGGAAATGAGCCATTTCCGGTCTCCAGAGGGACGGGGGAAGGCATTTTCGCGCTCCCCAGGCTCCAGGGAAGCCTCTGGAGGGCCCATCAGAAGTCTGAAAACGGGAGCAGGGGAGTGAGTGGGGGTAATGTTCACATACATGGGAGGCGGGGCAACACAGCATGGGAGGGTCATGTATGCATGTGCAGCGAGCGTGGTGCTTGGGGGCATTGGATTATGAGTGGGCACGCGCACGTGTGAAAGCATGCGCGCACATGCTTTCAACACCCGAAGAAAAACCGGTTCGCCCTCACCGATCTATAGTTCAAATCTAGAATTTGAATTTTTTTACATTAGCAGTATATGTTCATGACTCCCTGTAAAGGAATGATCTGTGCATATTATTAAAAAAATAATAATTTTGCTTAACATAAAATTCTAGGCTTATGACTCCAGAGGCATCCTGCCTAAGCTCGTTGCCTTGGCTTAGCCTTAGCAGCAGCAAGAGTCACCTGGGTGTCACTACAGTACAGACTGAGCAGGATTGACAAGAGTTCCTGCTCAGTCCACATAGTGATGATGCTAAGCAATCTTAAGCCAAGGCAGCATGATGGTGTCTCTTGCCTGGCAGTCCTTTCCCAGCATTGCAATTGGAGGTTTAGGAGCATTATTGCTCCTGAACTGCCTGCACATGAAGAACATCTCTGGTAAAGTGAAATTGGATGAGATGCAGCAAAAAATAATTCCCCAGTTATTTTGTGGGGAAGAGAGAGGCTCAGATGACATTACACTTTCGTCAGTTATTCTTCATGTGTGTAGTGTGTGAACTGTAACCTTCCTATTAAAGGATCCTTTATCAGACTATATACTGCTCAAAAAAATAAGGGGAACACTTAAATAACACAATATAACTCTAAGTAAATCAAACTTTTGTGAAATCAAATTGTCCACTTAGGAAGCAACACTGATTGACAATCAATTTCACATGTTGTCAGCACATTCAACTTTGTACAGAATGGTAGACCACCAACTGGGAGAGAAACAAGTCCTCATCAGTAATCCATTCTGGAAGATGAGCTGAATAGTAAAACTGATGGGTACCAAGAAAACCACCTGCCTTACCATGCCATCTACTATGTCAGCCGGAAAAATTAATCAAGAGGCAAGTAACAACAGCAAGTTCTTCCCTGCATATCAACTACTGGGAGAAAGACAAGCGCTGGGACAAAATTTCTGATTTACAGCAAGTTGAACACAGAATTCGACGTGTTCTGAAGCAGTTAAGTGCTGAGTATGACTGTAATGATCTCTACATATTGAAATTACAGTGATTTCTTCTTGCAGGCTGATGCTAGTTACTGAATGCAAAAAGTTATTGAAGTCACCAGCTATCAATGGAAAAATTGAATTCTCAGACTAATTTCATTGCTATCTTTTTTGACATAGGACTGCATTAGGTTACTTCTGTTTATATACATACCTTACATCCAGATGGCTGATAGAAGAGGATGAATCTCCAGCAAAAATGTCAGCCAGTGCAATCAATCTATGATTCCCTAATAATAGGGGAAAATGCAATTTAAAGCAAAGCACAAGGGGGAATGTGATCAAATAAAGTCTAAATATTAGGAATATGCCAAATGCCTTTTCATGGAGAAAAATTAACATTCAGACAAGTGTCTTCTGGGATGTTTCTAGTTTAGAATGTTCTCTGATGAAATATTTTGTATATTCCATACTACATAAACACAGATCCATTAATAAAGAATTAGTAAATATCCTCCAGTAGGGAAGACTATGAAAAGTGGTAGAAAAATGACTGCCTGGAAAGAATTCTCCATTTACTTTCCATTTACAGTGGAACCCCGACATACGAGCAGCTCTACTTACGAGCTACTCGAGATACGAGCTGGGAGAGTAGAGAAATTTTTGTTCGACTCACGAGCTTCCATTCGGGATACGAGCCGAGAAGAGCCGGCCTGGCTTGCTTTGCTTCCGAGCTGATGCAGAGCCGAATAAAGCGTCACGCCCCTCTGACGCTTTCGGCGGCTTCCGAAGCGATGCTGGGCTCTTTTGCCGCCAAAAGCGTCAGGGGGGCGTGACGCTTTATTTCTCCGAAGCAAAGCAAGCCAGGCCGGCTCTTCTCAGTACAATATCCAGCTCTTGGTGAGTCCTTGGCTTCTGCTGGGGGTGCAGAAGCGGGCGGGGGGGGGGGGGGGCGGCAAAAAAAAACGCCCGGACAAGCACTTGCTGCGAGGCGGGCGGGGGGGGGGCAAAAAAAACACCCGGACAAGCACTTGCTGCGAGAGGCGGGCGGGGGGGGGGGGGGCGGCAAAAAAAACGCCCGGACAAGCACTTGCTGCGAGGCGGGCGGGGGGGGGGGGGGGGAAAAAAACGCCCGGACAAGAACTTGCTGCGAGAGGCGGGCGGGGGGGGGGGGGCGGCAAAAAAACCGGGGCACTTTCGCTGCGAGTGGCGGGAAAAAATAAGCAAGAAAAAATAAGCGGCTTTTCCGCTGCCTCCTAAAGCGGGGAAGTTCGCCAGGAGGCAGCAGAAAAGCCGCGCGTGTCTTTTAAAACATCGGAGCCGGCATGGGGAGGCTCTCAATCAACCCCCGAGTCCGGGTTCGGGGCTCGGAGGCTGATTAAAAGCCTCCCCATGCCGGCTCCGATGTTTTAAAACACACGCGCGGCTTTTCCGCTGCCTCCTACAGCGGGGGCGTGTGTTTTAAAACATCGGAGCCGGCATGGGGAGGCTCTCAATCAACCCCCGAGTCCGGGTTCGGGGCTCGGAGGCTGATTAAAAGCCTCCCCGTGCCGGCTCTGATGTTTTAAAACACACGCGCGGCTTTTCCGCTGCCTCCTACAGCGGGGGCGTGTGTTTTAAAACATCGGAGCCGGCATGGGGAGGCTCTCAATCAACCCCCGAGTCCGGGTTTGGGGCTCGGAGGCTGATTAAAAGCCTCCCCGTGCCGGCTCTGATGTTTTAAAACACACGCGCGGCGTTTTCGCTGCCTCCTACAGCGGGGGCGTGTGTTTTAAAACATCGGAGCCGGCATGGGGAGGCTCTCAATCAACCCCCGAGTCCGGGTTCGGGGCTCGGAGGCTGATTAAAAGCCTCCCCGTGCCGGCTCCGATGTTTTAAAACACACGCGCGGCTTTTCCGCTGTCTCCTAAAGTGGGGAAGTTCGCCAGGAGGCAGCAGAAAAGCCGCGCGTGTCTTTTAAAACATCGGAGCCGGCATGGGGAGGCTCTCAATCAACCCCCGAGTCCGGGTTTGGGGCTCGGAGGCTGATTAAAAGCCTCCCCGTGCCGGCTCTGATGTTTTAAAACACACGCGCGGCTTTTCCGCTGCCTCCTAAAGCGGGGGCGTGTGTTTTAAAACATCAGAGCCGGCACGGGGAGGCTTTTAATCAGCCTCCGAGCCCCAAACCCGGACTCGGGGGTTGATTGAGAGCCTCCCCATGCCGGCTCCGATGTTTTAAAACACACGCCCCCGCTGTAGGAGGCAGCGGAAACGCCGCGCGTGTGTTTTAAAACATCGGAGCCGGCACGGGGAGGCTTTTAATCAGCCTCCGAGCCCCAAACCCGGACTCGGGGGTTGATTGAGAGCCTCCCCATGCCGGCTCCGATGTTTTAAAACACACGCCCCCGCTGTAGGAGGCAGCGGAAACGCCGCGCGTGTGTTTTAAAACATCAGAGCCGGCACGGGGAGGCTTTTAATCAGCCTCCGAGCCCCAAACCCGGACTCGGGGGTTGATTGAGAGCCTCCCCATGCCGGCTCCGATGTTTTAAAACACACGCCCCCGCTGTAGGAGGCAGCGGCAACGCCACGCGTGTGTTTTAAAACATCAGAGCCGGCACGGGGAGGCTTTTAATCAGCCTCCGAGCCCCAAACCCGGACTCGGGGGTTGATTGAGAGCCTCCCCATGCCGGCTCCAATGTTTTAAAACACACGCCCCCGCTGTAGGAGGCAGCGGAAACGCCGCGCGTGTGTTTTAAAACATCGGAGCCGGCACGGGGAGGCTTTTAATCAGCCTCCGAGCCCCAAACCCGGACTCGGGGGTTGATTGAGAGCCTCCCCATGCCGGCTCCGATGTTTTAAAACACACGCCCCCGCTGTAGGAGGCAGCGGAAACGCCGCGCGTGTGTTTTAAAACATCAGAGCCGGCACGGGGAGGCTTTTAATCAGCCTCCGAGCCCCAAACCCGGACTCGGGGGTTGATTGAGAGCCTCCCCATGCCGGCTCCGATGTTTTAAAACACACGCCCCCGCTGTAGGAGGCAGCGGAAACGCCGCGCGTGTGTTTTAAAACATCAGAGCCGGCACGGGGAGGCTTTTAATCAGCCTCCGAGCCCCAAACCCGGACTCGGGGGTTGATTGAGAGCCTCCCCATGCCGGCTCCGATGTTTTAAAACACACGCCCCCGCTGTAGGAGGCAGCGAAAACGCCGCGCGTGTGTTTTAAAACATCAGAGCCGGCACGGGGAGGCTTTTAATCAGCCTCCGAGCCCCAAACCCGGACTCGGGGGTTGATTGAGAGCCTCCCCATGCCGGCTCCGATGTTTTAAAACACACGCCCCCGCTGTAGGAGGCAGCGGAAACGCCGCGCGTGTGTTTTAAAACATCAGAGCCGGCACGGGGAGGCTTTTAATCAGCCTCCGAGCCCCGAACCCGGACTCGGGGGTTGATTGAGAGCCTCCCCATGCCGGCTCCGATGTTTTAAAACACACGCCCCCGCTGTAGGAGGCAGCGGAAACGCCGCGCGTGTGTTTTAAAACATCAGAGCCGGCACGGGGAGGCTTTTAATCAGCCTCCGAGCCCCAAACCCGGACTCGGGGGTTGATTGAGAGCCTCCCCATGCCGGCTCCGATGTTTTAAAACACACGCCCCCGCTGTAGGAGGCAGCGAAAACGCCGCGCGTGTGTTTTAAAACATCAGAGCCGGCACGGGGAGGCTTTTAATCAGCCTCCGAGCCCCAAACCCGGACTCGGGGGTTGATTGAGAGCCTCCCCATGCCGGCTCCGATGTTTTAAAACACACGCCCCCGCTGTAGGAGGCAGCGGAAACGCCGCGCGTGTGTTTTAAAACATCGGAGCCGGCACGGGGAGGCTTTTAATCAGCCTCCGAGCCCCAAACCCGGACTCGGGGGTTGATTGAGAGCCTCCCCATGCCGGCTCCGATGTTTTAAAACACACGCCCCCCGCTGTAGGAGGCAGCGGAAACGCCGCGCGTGTGTTTTAAAACATCAGAGCCGGCACGGGGAGGCTTTTAATCAGCCTCCGAGCCCCAAACCCGGACTCGGGGGTTGATTGAGAGCCTCCCCATGCCGGCTCCGATGTTTTAAAACACACGCCCCCGCTTTAGGAGGCAGCGGAAAAGCCGCGCGTGTGTTTTAAAACATCGGAGCCGGCACGGGGAGGCTTTTAATCAGCCTCCGAGCCCCGAACCCGGACTCGGGGGTTGATTGAGAGCCTCCCCATGCCGGCTCCGATGTTTTAAAACACACGCCCCCGCTGTAGGAGGCAGCGGAAAAGCCGCGCGTGTGTTTTAAAACATCGGAGCCGGCACGGGGAGGCTTTTAATCAGCCTCCGAGCCCCGAACCCGGACTCGGGGGTTGATTGAGAGCCTCCCCATGCCGGCTCCGATGTTTTAAAAGACACGCGCGGCTTTTCTGCTGCCTCCTGGCGAACTTCCCCGCTTCAGCCGACGTCTTTTCCCCTCAGCCCTCAGGCTTGCACGCATTAATCGCTTTTACATTGTTTCCTATGGGAAACAATGTTTCGACATACGAGCTGTTCGACGTGCGAGCCTCCTTCCGGAACCAATTAAACTCGTAAGTCGGGGTTCCACTGTATAAGGTTTTTCCCCTGAATTCAAAGGCAAAAGGTAAACTAATAAACATTTCCATTTAAAAAAAATCATTTTAAAAGAACCATAATAATTCACTGAACTTCTAGGGATCAATTGTCATTCACTATGCTATAGGAATTAAGTAGCTATCCCAATTGTACTGAAGAAAACAAATAGGCCCAATTTTATTTCCCACTATAATAGTAATCATGTGGCCATTCATTTAGTGTCAAACAGGAAGTTTATTTATAAATTGAATTTTGTTTTCCCCTAAGAGAAAAAGGAAATAAATGTCAAATGCTAATGTAAATTATATATGCTGATTTCAGCATGTGCCTAAATTGAAATAAAGTTGGTTTATTTACATGCGCATATGTGCATCCCTCTCTCAATTTAATTGTTCCCACTGTATTGTGAAATTAGCAATAAAATAAATAATATATGTTGGAATTTATGTACATTGAACCATTTAGCCAGGAGTAAATACAGAAATACAGAATAGGCTACACTTATCTATGGGAATTCCGAGTCATCCAGTTATCTACCTGGATGACTGAGAAGCTCCATAGACATTTCATTATGCAATTTGGGATGAACACTCTTCGAATGGTACAGGAGCATGAACGAATTTCCAGGGGGGGGGAAATGCAGACTACATGTGACCCCTAAGGGCACAGATAAACCTCCAAGTGGCTTCAGTGGCTCTCAGAGATAACTACAGATGACCAGATGATGACCAGATGACTGCTAATGACCAGATGATGACCAGATGACTGCAAGGAATATAAATCCTTCAGTCCTCCACCATTCATCATTCCTATCACCCATCTCCTCCCACTTACAACTGTAAATTGTTGCTAGTATCCTTACAATTTATATCAATGTTGATTGTTTCTTGATTGCCTATTTGAAACCTATGACAATCATTAAGTGTTGTACCTCACGATCCATGACAAATGTATATTTTCTTTTATGTACACTGAGGGCATATGCACCAATGACAAATTCCTTGTGTGCCCAATCACACTTGGCCAATAAAGAATTCTATTCTACTCTATTCTATTAATTCAGTCAGAACTGAAGAAGCTTCTTGGGAGGAAAAGCAACTCATCTTCTAGCAAAGCAAGAAAGGCCAGTTGTCTTTTAGATTAGATTCTTGAAAAGCCAAATAAGGAGACTGACTCATTAGCCGCCCTGAGTCTACGGAGAGGGGCAGCATACAAATCTAATAAAATAAGTAAGTAAGTAAGTAAGTAAGTAAGTAAGTAAGTAAGTAAGTAAGTAAGTAAGTAAGTAAGTAAGTAAGTAAATAATAAAATATACATACAATTATCACGAGGTTCTCATCTGAAGCACCACAGGCAGGAATTCCTTTGGTCAACAATCAAAACTAAATCTGAGCCAAGGGCAGCCAATTGCTACATTTCTCACTACATACCCAGCCTATTTCCAGGGAGCTTGAGGGTTGTTAATGATGAGTTCTTCTTCATGGCGGTAATCATTTCAGTCAGAAGCTCAGCTGTACAGTTTTCAAACAGTCGACAAAATGAAAAACTGATCTCTATGGGAAAACCGAAACCTGAAATTAACGTAGGTGCTATTTCCTCCTTTGATTCATTAGGTGAAGTCAGTCTAATGTACAATGAACAAAAGTTAGAAAGATGTATTACATAATGACCCAACAAAAACAACTTATAGACTTGTAACTTTGGTAGGCCAGTAGCATATGACACAAGGAAGCTGGGTTTGTCAGGAGGAACAAAGGAGCCTGGAAGGTGACTGTTTGACAAACAACCAATTTTTTCTTTCTTTCCATAAGGATGTCAACTGTGGTGAAGTAGCAGTTTCCATTCATGCAGATAGAGCAGAGGGAAGCAATAGTAGGCCTTCATTCATTCCTGCTCGTTTTTTATTCCACCCATAATACAGTAGTTGAGGGTATCTTTAAAAGGAACACATTCAGTACCTTAGCCAAATGTATGACTTTAGGCAACCCTAAATATTCAAAGAGGCATCTGGGCCCATTTCCCTCAGAAAAGAAAACACTGGGAACCACAAAACCTGGGTGGCTGTGGCCAACTCAACATCACTCACTTCCACCAGTCACATGATCCCCTAGCCACGCCTACCCAGCTGATGATTAGGGCAGAGAACCGATTGTTAAAAAACACCAGAAACCACAAAACCCTTTGACCTCTCTGCCCCCTCTCTCTCCCTCCCTCCCCCCCTCTCTCTGTATTTCTATATGACTCTCTCTCCCCCCACCCCTTGTCTCTGTATCTCTCTGTCTCTGCTCTGGCTGCTTCTCCATTCTCTGCCCCCATCTTTACCTTCTCAGGCCAGGCAAGGAGTAATCACCCACAGCAGAAGGCCCAAAGAGCTGCATGTGGCTCTGGAGCTCTAGGTTGCTGACACCTAACTTAGGCTATCCCATACATAATTGATAATGTATGGAGAGGGGTGGCATACAAATCTAATAAGTAAGTAAGTAAGTAAGTAAGTAAGTAAGTAAGTAAGTAAGTAAGTAAGTAAGTAAGTAAGTAAGTAAGTAAGTAAGTAAGTAAGTAAGTAAGTAAGTAAGTAAATCTCCAAAAACATCATTGTTTTTAAATGCATGTACTTGCAACAGCGGTTATACAATTAGAATAGGAAAAAATGTAATTATACCTTGAAGAGTTGGGCTTTGTAGAATAAGGAGGACTTCTTTTGAATGTTCAGAAAGGTTGACATCATGAAAACTTAATTTCTTCAGGTTTGGGTTATATTCTACCAAGATAAATAAGAACTTATGCCATGTCTTGAAATATTTCACTGATTAAAACTTTCCTCTTTGGTTAAATTTAATAAGCACATGGTTCCAATATCTTTTTGTAATATATTTTACAACTTAATTCTGGCCATGGTTTTTACTTTGCTAACAAATGCTTAAAATGTTAATATTCCTATTAAATGTGTACAGTACTGTTACTTTTCAGCTTACTGCAAGCAAATAATTTCTACCATACCTTTGAGGGCTTCCAGGAGCAGCCAAACCTCTTCAGGACAGGAAATTGCAACACTGTCTAGAGAAAGACTCTGGAGAGACCCTGAGGCTTTCAGTACAGGCACTAGGAGACTTGTTTGAAGAGGTTCTCTAGGAAATCGGATCTCAAGCTGCTCCAGGTAAGTATCTAGGTGGGAAAAGTCAATATAGTAAAAGAGAACTATTCACAGGCTGAAGCTGGCAAACATGTTCGGACCAAAATTACAAACTGAGATGAACCTAGTTTGCGATACTGGTTTGGAGTACTTCCTCAGTCTCTTATACTCAAATGGTGGTAGACTTTGTGAGAAACCCTCCCATTCTACCACCTCTTACAATACTAGACAATACAGTATGAACAGTAGAGACCTTCACATTTCTAGGTTCTACCATATTGATCTAAAATATTGACCTAACATTAAAAACATCAGAGAGGGTTCGCAACTTGGGTGTCCTCCTCGATCCACAGCTGACATTGGAACATCATCTTTCGGCTGTGGCGAGGAGGGCGTTTGCCCAGGTTCGCCTGGTGCAACAGTTGCGGCCCTATTTGGACAGGGAGTCATTGCTCACAGTCGCTCATGCCCTCATCATCTCGAGGTTCGATTACTGCAACACTCTCTACATGGGACTACCTTTGAAAAGTGTTCGGAAACTTCAGATCCATCGTGGGGTTTCCAAGATTCACCCACGTTTCTTCAACACTCCGTGGCTTGCATTGGCTGCCGATCAGTTTCCGGTCACAATTCAAACTGTTGGTCATGACCTTTAAAGCCCTACATGGCATTGGACCAGAGTACCTCCGGAACCGCCTGCTACCGCACAAATCCCAGCGACCGATAAGGTCCCACAGAGTTGGCCTTCTCTGGGTCCCGTCGACTAAACAATGTCGTTTGGCGGGCCCCAGGGGAAGAGCCTTCTCTGTGTCGGCCCCGGCCCTCTGGAACCAACTCCCCCCAGAGATTAGAATGGCCCCGCCCTTCCTGTCTTTCGTAAACTACTTAAGACTCACTTATACTGCCAGGCATGGGGGAGTTGAGACATTTTTGCCCCAGGCTATTTTTTATACTTTGTTTTATGTTTGGTATGAATGTTGCTGTTTGGTTTTTAAGTAATGATAGGGTTTTATATGTTTTTAATATTAGATTTGTTCCACTGTTATATTGTTTTTATTGCTGTTGTGAGCCGCCCCGAGTCTTCGGAGAGGGGCGGCATACAAATCTAATTAATAAAATAAATAAATAAATAAATAAATAAATAAATAAATAAATAAATAAAATCATCAAAAGAGCACAACAAAGAATGTTATTTCTGCGCCAACTCAGAAAGCTCAAACTGCCAAGGAGCTGCTGATTCAGTTCTACAGAGTAATTTCTGAGTCTGTCACCTGCACCTCTATAACTGTCTGGTTTGGTTCTGCAACCCAACAAGATAGATACAGACTTCAACAGATAATTAGAACTGCAGAAATAACAATTGCTACCAAACTGCCTTCCATTGAGGACCTGTATACTGCAGGAGTCAAAAAAGGGCTGTGAAAATATTTACAGACACCTCACATCATGGACATAAACTGTTTCAACTCCTACCATCAAAAGGATGCTATAGAGCACTATACACCACAATAATTAGACAGAAGAACATTTTCCCCGAATGCCATCACTCTGCTAAATAAATAATTCCCTCAATACTGTCAAACTATTTACAAAGTCTGCACTATCAGTACTATTAATCTTCCCATCACCCATCTCATCCCACTAATGACTGCATGACTGTAACTTTGTTGCTTGTATCCTTATGATTTATATTGACTGGTTCCTAATATGCTTATTTATACCTGAACTATCATTAAGTATTGTACTCTATGATTTTTGATGAACCTATCCTTTCTTTTATGTACACTAAAAGCATATGCACATTCACACTGTCTATTCACGCTTGGCCAATAAAATTCTATTCTATTCTATTCTATTCCATTCCATTCCATTAAGTGCCAATTCATAGCAAATCATAATTTAATTGATCAGGAAATCAGTTAAGGAATCTGAGTCAGAAAAGGAAGCAGTCATAGCAGCTCATTTCCAGTCTTACATTAAGCATGAAATATGTACCTGAACACTGTCAGGGGCAAGGGGAGGCTTATTCTAACTTTCCATATGCACTGAATTTATAAATATTTTTTCCTAAAATACAGTATCTATAACAAGAAGCCTCTGCATTTATTGAAAAATGAAAAACTTCAATTTCTCACCAGAATTAATAAAAACATTTTCTTACACAATAATCTTACTTGCCAAAATGAATTAAGTGGTTGCTAACTTATGATCAAATCATAGTTAATTTTTGTTTCATTTTGCAATTATTTCTAAACTTGGGGTAACCTTGGTGAATATACAACATACACATGCAGACATATACAAACAAGTATATTATTCAGTTTGAGACTGAATTCGAAATCTCCTGCACACAATCATATGCTGATGAGCTTTGGCTCCACCCATTTTATCAAGAAAAGACTTTTAGCAAGATGGCAAACCAGAAGCAAAGAATTCTTTGAAATATAGCAGCTAATAAATATGACTTAATTATTCTCACTTGAAAAACAAAACCTGCTGTAGATTAAGTGACGCTGAAGATCTATGTTGTACCTGGAATTTTTTTCACTAAGGATGATGAGCCCATGTCTTCTTCCAGTCTAGTCCATTCGGCTGCAGTTTTGAGATCAAAGCTAACCAGAAGGATCCGAAGCAATGGTACAGCACTCAAAAGAGAATGGACAAGATTCATACATGGGACATGAGCAAACATATCACTGATGCGTACCACACGGAGGCAGTAATCGTTGTGTTGCGAAAGAATTCGGAGCCCAGAGAGGATGCTGAAGATACCAGAGCCTAAGCCTGAAGCACAATTTTAAAAGGGAAAAAAAGAAGTTAAAAATATGCATGCATAGCAAAATTACTACTTGGTTTCAAATAAGAGTATAATATGTTTTAAACATTGGCAGAATAGGCTATCAAACTTGTTCTAGTCTTCCACACTATATTATCTTAAGAGCTCAGAAATAGAATTGGGTTTTTTTCCCCCAGTAACCAAATACAGTACTAGTTGCATTTATATACAGTATGTAACATGGCAGGTTTTGTCAATGAAAACAACATTACATACTCTTAAAATTTGTCAAATTTGCTTTAATTTCTCCAAGTCATTTTTTGGGTGGGTTTTTGTTTGTTTGTTTGTCTGTGAGTCAATTTTGAGTCCTTGTGGCTATTTGGATAAGACCCTGCAGTTTCTCGGCAACATTTTCAGAAATGGTTTGCCATTGCCTGCTTTTTAGCCCTAAGAGAATGATTAATCTAAGGTCACCAGCTGACTTTGTGCCTTAGATAGAACTAGAACTCCCAGTCTCCTGGTTTCTAGTTTGTTCCTTAACCACTACGCCAAACTGGGTTCCCAAGTCATAATACAGTACATGTGGCTTTTATGGTATTTCTATGAATCAAAAATTAATTCAGCTGGTATTTAGATATGGAATAAGACAAGGAGTCTTAGATAAAATATTCTAAAATGGTAGGAACACATGAGATTTGAAGTTTGCATGAAGATATTTTTGCTTATGCACAATAGGCATTTTAGGTTTTCTCTCAACATATAAGGCAATCTCTGAATCTGATAGAGTATTTGACGGCCTGAATTTGGGCTTTATTCTTTAAAGTTAACAAATATTTTTACTGTATGCAATCAGATCAAAATTGAATAGCCTGTCCAAATTACCTAACTGCTGCCTTTTTACCAGTTTAAGTCTCAAGTACAAATCGGTAACTTGAAAGACACCTATTGAAGCATTCTGTGCTAACAGAATATTGGTTGGTGGTAGTAGGATTCCAAATATCAGGACAGGATATACAGGTAGCTATCGACTTACAATTATTCGTTTAATGACTGTTTGAAGTCACAGTGGAATTGAAATAAGTGACCTGACTTTTTTTCATGCATATGACCATTGATCATCCCATGATCATGTGATCAAAATTCTGATGTTTGGCAAATGGTTCATATTTATGATAGCTGCAATGTCTCAGAGTCATGTGAGCATCTTTTGTGATCAGTTTCACTTAACAACCGAGTTATTAATTTAACAAATGCAGTGATTCACTTAACGGCTGGGGCAAGGTAGGTCATGAAATGGGGCAAAACTTAACTTAATAACTGTCTCGCTTAGCAATAGCAATTTTTGGATCAATTGTGGTCATATGTTGAGGATTACCCTTATCTTCACCAAAACTGTCATCCTCAGAGGTATCTAGTTTGCCGCTATGAAAAAAAACCCACTTAAGCTTAACACAAAAAGGCTAATTATTATTTAATAATGCATATATTAACTGCGGCTCGACTGGTTTTTGCTCAAAACTGGAAGAAAGAAAACATACCATCAAAGGATTTACTAATTAGGAAAGTATTGGAATGCGCAAAATGGAGTAAATTTACTTTAGAGTTACAGAATAAACAGGATAAAGAATACTATACTGTGTGGGGTAAATTCTATAATTGGATTGATGGGGAAAAAGGGAAATAGAATGACTGAAAATTTAAAGAAAAATGGAGAAACCGAAGATAGGGAAATGTAATTGTAAATATGTTTTTCACATTTGATGCTTTTGTTACACATTGCTTTTCTTTCTTTCTTTCTTTCTTTTTATTTATTTATTTATTGATTGATTGTTTTGATTTGATTTGTATGCCGCCCCTCTCTGCACTCGGGGCAGCTCACAGCATTGATAAACAATATACAATAACAAATCTAATATTGAAATCTAAAATAACAATTTACATTAAATACCATAAAACTACATAGGCAAGGGGAGATGTCTCAGTTCCCCCATGACTGATGGCAGAGGTAGGTTTTAAGAAGTTTACAAAAGGCAAGGAGGATGGGGGCAGTCCTAATTTCAGGGGGAAGCTGGTTCCAGAGGGTTGGGGCCGCCACAGAGAAGGCTCTTTCCCTGGGTCCCGCCAGCCGACATTGTTTAGTCGACGGGACCCGGAAAAGGCCAACTTTGTGGGACCTAACCAGCCGCTGGGATTCATGTGGCAGAAGGCGGTCTCGCAGATATTCTGGTCCAGTGCCATGAAGGGCTTTATAGGTCATAACCAACTTTGAATTGTGACCGGAAACTGATATGCAGACTGCAGTGTTGGTGTAACATGGGCATACCTAGGAAAGCCCATGATTGTTCTCGCAGCTGCATTCTGCATGATCTGAAGTTTTCGAACACTCTTCAAAGGTAGCCCCATGTAGAGTGTTACAGTAGTCGAGCCTCGAGGTGATGAGGGCATGAGTGACTCTGAGCAGTGACTCCCAGTCCAAGTAGGGCCGCAACTGGTGCACCAGGTGAACCTGGGCAAACGCCTCTCTCGCCACAGCTGAAAGATGTTTCTCTAATGTGAGCTGTGGATCGAGGAGGACACCTGAGTTGCGGACCCTCTCTGAGGGGGTCAATAATTTGTGTCCCCCCCCCGGGTAATGGACGGACAGATAGAATTGTCCTTGGGAAGCAAAACCCACAGCCACTCTGTCTTATCAGGGTTGAGTTTGAGTCTGTTTTTGTTGTTTTTGTTTTCAAAAAATTTAATAAAAATTATTTTTTTTAAAAAGAAATCTTTTGGTTTTCAATAGGAGTATTCCTATTTTCTCATGCAGCACTTCCTTTTCTAAAAACAAATGTTTTTCATAATATACAGTATTTGAATATTGCAAAACACCAGTAAAGAAGCTATGGCCATCCAGATGTCAAATATTAAAATTACATCTTTCTGACTGAACAGAATGGATAGCAACAGTCCGGTAATGAGTCCAAGGGGCTGCTGTTTATCCACTTCTGCATGTGAAGATTCTACACAAGGGATTAATATTTGCAGGCAAAGATTTGGCTTATCACTTACCATTCAAAGTAAGAATAAGTTTTTCTAAAGCTACCCAAGAGCTCAACAGATTACCAAGCATCTGGCATGTATTTTTGGTCAGCGGGACAGAGAATATTTCCAAGGTAGATACGCTTCGAAAATGGCTAATTGCCTTTATGGAAGTGAACCCCATAGTTCGAGTACCCCCTGAGGAAACTGTATCAGTCGGGCTGGAAGCCTCTGCTGGGAGGGAGGGTTCATTACCACAATGTTCTTCCTTGTCAACGTTCCTTATTTTGTGATAGAACGCCATCTCCTCCTCTTCCTTTGCAATTGTGAAGACGAAGTCATACAGGTCTTCCATCTCGCTGGTGATAGTACTAGTTTTTTGATGGATGCTGTGCTTCTTTGTTATTACAGCTTTGCGCCTTTTCGGAGATTTTCCCAAAGCAAGGTTGCCTTGAGATGGATTTGCTGGGGAAAAGCTAACAGATGCTACTTCAGCATTCAAATCTTTTGAGCCAGCATTGTGCGGCCTATGAGTTTTGTAGGAACTGTTACCCAACTGACAGTCTGGGGGTTCACTAAAGCTTTTATTGCTGGTTCTGAATAGCTCTCCAGCATCTTCAAAGCCCAAAGAAAACTCTTGAGGAACATTGGGCAAAGTTTTCATATTCTGCAGCTCATTATCGCTAAATTGGCCAGATGTTTCTGTAAGAAATAGTTGGTCTGAACCCAAAGGAGGCCGACATTCCCGATCCAGCTTTTGGTTCTGTAGAGTCAATTTCTGCCGACACAGAAGGCAAAATTCTGCATTCATTAATGTCCTACCAGGATTCCAAATCCCAGCACTCATTTTCAGAATGAGAGCTAGAAGTGCTGGGTCAGGATCAGGCCATGAGTACATAGATAGGTAGTTTACTGACCCATGATGTATTAGGCGATGAAGGAATAAACTCAACTGATGTCTAGTAGACAGATTGGAGGAAAGCAGGTGACGGAAGGTCAAAGTTCTAAGCGAGACAGCCAGGTTTTCAAGAACACACCGATTGTGTTCAGCCATCAGCTCTGAGATACCCTCAAGCATGTTGTAAATAGTAAGTTCAGATATGTGCCGTGACGTATACAGCAGGGGCAAAAAACAAGGATCGCTCAAGCGTTGATGCGATGACACATCCAAGATCCCACGCAGCACATTTGAGAAGAAAGTTTCAAGGAACTTCTTCCTCCAACACTTGATATTCTGCAATCATATGGAAATAAATGCAAGCTGATTATATCTAGGCATACTCTAGAAAAAGAACTTCAGACTTGACTCAGAAGTATAATTCTGAGTTCAAACCTTTAAATTTTCAAAACTGAAAATTTAAAAGGTTTACATAAATTGACTAAATCGGCAGCAGACCTTGTGCTCAGGTGTCCACTCCCATATTCTGATAAGCTGGCTAGTCAGGCTGGCTAGCCATCCTTTCAAAATGGCCTTGCAGGAAAGGCATGCCCAGAATTCCATGCTGATTTTATTGAATATTGTTCGGCTCATTTTTATTCTTTTAAAATTGATTTTAATAGCTGCAGATTAAGTTCTCAAGGGGCAGCTGGATGCATCTTCTTTTAAAAGAATAAAATAGAATTCTTTATTGGCCAAGTGTAATTGGACACACAAGGAATTTGTCTTTGGTGCATTATGCTCTCAAGTGTACATAAAAGAAAATATACGTTTTTCAAAAATCATGAGGTACAACACTTAATGATTGTCATAGGGGTCAAATCAGCAATCAGGAAACAACCAATATTAATAAATGTCAGATGTTCATAAAATCTTCTTTGGGGAGGGGAGGGGTGTTGTAACTGAATGATATCCCTTCAGAAAATACACTTTTTATTTAACTTGGTTCAGATTATTTTGCCTAGAAATCTGTTGTAACTATATAAAATGAACAAGAAAATTGGAATGGTTTTGGTTGGTTCGTTTTTCATAAGGCATTTGCAGGGCAGAGCAACTGCTTATAAGCCAAGTCACCTGACCTGCGACAGCCAATAGAAGAAAAGAAGGACAAACTGTCAGTTTGGGGTGGGAAGAATTTGGTGCTTTTTGTGAGGCAGTTGGCTGAGTCTTGAATAAGGATCAGGCAAGATTTAAATTTATAGTTATAATATTTGTATTCTCTTCTTTTTCTATTAGTTTATTTGCCTTTATATATGTACACACACAACATATACACACAAACACACACATGCACACATATATACACACAATTACACACACACATATTACACACACACAAGAAGTCCTCTTGACAACAGTTCCCTTAGTGACTGTTCGAAGTTTTTGAAAAAAATTGACTTCTGACCATTTTTCAGACTTATGACCACCGTAGATCCCCATGGTCATGTAAGCTTTTTCACCGAATGCAGCTCCAAATCTGATCAATCCAATGAAACACTGAACATGAGGCTACTACTCCCCCCTCCCATTTGAACAGCAGACAAAGAGATGAAAATAGGCACACACACAAATTTCCCCCCCCAAACATCTTATAGATCACACCAAACTTCATTGCTACAGAAACATGATTTCATAGCATGAAAACTTCCTAATGCTCTGAAAACAATAGACTTTAGAAAAGAGGAAAATATATATATTTTCTGCCATATAATTCAGAGCTTTGTTAGAAAAAGCTATTCACCCGTAAGATTTGCTGAGAAAACATTTCTCTCTGGGCAATAGTTTTTGTTTGTTTTCCCCTTCAGTATTTAGCCAGACCCAGGATGGGCCTTACATTTGCCCTTCAACCCTCTCCTGGAGAGTTGGTGTGGAAGAAAGAAATAGATTTATAGAAAAGAGGCAGCGGTAGCAAAGGGACCTAATTTTTCAGTTGTTGCTAGCCCATAGGCATGGGATACCTTAGAACTGAAGAAACCTCAGAGATGGGACTGGTTTGATCCCAGAAGTGCCTTTTCCCTAGCCTAGTACATACAACTTTAAAGACCTAACTTTAATGTTTGAGCCATATTAGTTAGGTTTGTTCTGCCCTGTTGTTTTGTGATTTTTGTTGTTAAATGGTAATGATTGTTTTTAATCTTTGTGCACCATTCAGAATTGCCTTTAGGAGATGGGTAGTCTTATACACTGCTCAAAAAATTAAAGGGGGCACTTAAAAAACAGAATATAACTGCAAGTAAATCAAACTTCTGTGAAATCAAACTGTCCACTTAGGAAGCAACACTGATTGACAAACAATTTCATGTTGTTGTTGTGCAAATGAAATATGCAGTGAGAATATTTCATTCATTCAGATCTAGGATGTGTTATTTGAATGTTGCCTTTATTTTTTTGAACAATATATTTTGTATAAATCACATGTGTCCAACTCACAGTGTCACTTGACATCAGGTGATATTTCACAACATTTATTCGCAGTGCTGGAGTGGCAATGGCCTATGCATGACACATCTGACCCGCAGGCCATCAGTTTGACACCCCTGGTATAAATGAATGAATGAATAAAGTAGACGTTGTATCATCATCCCTGGAGAACAATAGATGGGAGACCTTATAGCATGTCTGTCAAACTTGCAGTATCATGTTGCCATCACATGACATTTTGTGAGTTTTTTCCTTTGTGGAGCTGGGGTGGGCATGGCCTGTGCGTGACGCATCTGGCCCGCAGGCTGCCAGTTTGACACCCCTGCCTTACAGATTATATGTATGTAGGTATTAATAAATAACCAGAATTCATATGATGTCATTGCCCCAGGAAAACAATAACCAACTGAAGAAAATCCTGTGGAATGTTGGGGTCAGAGCAGTTAATTTGAAAACCAGACCCTATGTAAAAAGACTAGGTGGAAGGAAGTTTCTTTACTCATCTAAAGTCATCTTTAGACAGATGCAGAATTGGGAAGGCATCTATCATATTTGGGAATGTAGCTCAGAATATTTGACAGAGTCTACTAGGATGTGTAAGAAAAAAGTTGTTAAATCCAAATACGAATAGGATTGGAAAAGATGGGAGGAAAACCTGCTCCCAGATAGTATATACTCTTAGCTTAGATATTGATTTGGCTTGTTCCTTTTTTTGCCCCTAACTAGCATTAAAATTTCACATCCAAAAATATTTTATCTGTCACTGACATAATTGTTTACTTGTTTCAATTATGGTGATTATTTTACAACTAGCTCTTGGGTGTTGTTGTTTTTTTAATTATTTTTTCTTAGCTCCTGACTTTCAAAGATCAGTTTAATTCCACTGCAGAGTTTGTATCTTTGAGGAAGAAACTTGATTAATTTATATGCTGCTATCTGAGGTTTCGGAAGTGGATCTAAGGCTCTGGATGATAACAGCATATACAGTATATTTTTAGAGAATTTAAAAATGGCATTAGGTTAATTCTAATTTTTTTTAAAAACTGAGTTCATGACAGTTATGGGGAACCTTGAAACCTAAAGGTCAACAGTAAAAATGTTACTTCTGGAGATAGCCTGATTTCACCATAGAAACCTTGATGCAGTTATATTTGCATATTCTTTAGCATGAGAGTTTTGGTAACTTTGCCCTTCACTCAGCCTGTTTCCTGGTTATGTACCACATTTGATTGAATGCTTATTATTTTGCAATTGTAAAACAAAATACAGTAATACCTCATGATACGAACTTAATTGGTGCAAGGAGGAGGTTCGTAAGACGAAAGGTTCGTAAGACGAAACATTGTTTCCCATAGGAAACAATGTAAAGTCAATTAATCCGTGCAACCAAAAAACCCCCCGCAAAAAAACGGCTTTCGGCGACTGCTGGGAAGCCGCGCGGCTGTTTTAAAAGGTGACAGCCGGCCTGGGGGGCTTCCCAGCACCCCCCTGAACCCCGAACCCGGGTTCGGGGGGGTGCTGGCAAGCCCCCCAGGCCGGCTGCGACCTTTTAAAACACCCGCGCCGCTTCGCAGCTGTCTCCCGAAGCCGAACGCGGAACTTCGGCTTTAGCGTTCGGCTTCAGGAGACAGCTGCGAAGTGGCGCGGGTGTTTTAAAAGGTCGCAGCCGGCCTGGGGGGCTTCCCAGCAACCTCCCGAACCGAACCCGGGGTTCAGCAAAATTTTGCCTCTTCTTACGAACTTTGTTCGAGTTACGAACCGGCATTCGGGAGGCTTCTGGGAAGCCCCGCCGCCCGGCTGTTACCTTTTAAAACAGCCGCGCAGCTTCCCAGCAGTCTCCGAACGCCGGTTCGTAACTCGAAAAAAGTTCGTAAAAAGAGGCAAAATTTTTCTGAACCCCGGGTTCGTATCACGAGTTGTTCGTAAGACGAGGGGTTCGTATCTTGAGGTACCACTGTACTCATTTTTCTGCTATTGTCTTGTTAGTGGAACAGCCATTGAACAATAAACAAATATTTGGAAATTTCTATTTCTGTGACAATATACAGAAGAGTAGAAAAGCTCAGAAGGACTGAACTGAAAAACCAGCTATGGAAGATATCTGTTCAACAGGAAATATGAAGTTAACCGGGAAGGTAAGAGCATAATTCCATTTGCTATATCAATTTTGCAGTTTATATCTTTAACCTACCTCTAATCTAGAAGGTCTTGTTTTCATAATGTCAAACCATAGCTTGCACCATATTGGTTCAGTTGAGAGTCCTACAGAAATATATAGCATGTTTAATGTAACTATTAAGTTAATAACTGTCAGTTTTACAAAAACAATTGTGCAGCTATTGATAGTGTTTAGAAACAAAAGAAGATTACACATCTATATACTTATCTGAGAATAAACCCCATTATCTCAAAGGGTTTTAACGGACCAGACATGCATACAATTGTAATGAAACATTATTTATGCATGCACGCACACACACACACACACACAAATATCTTTTTAAAATTCATAGAGGTTAAAAATATCTATCTCAAAGCAGGAAATCACAAAAATGTGTTAAAATATTGCTTCAACATTTAAACTGTAAATTTCCATATATTGCTTATTTTATTATATTGTTTGATATTTAATGCTGTAGTATCATATGCTTCTCTAACTAGCTGCCATTCAGATATACTAACAGTTTAACAGAGTTGGAAGGGACTTGCAGATCATCTAGCCCAACCCCGTGCTCAAGCAGGAGACACTACATATGCCTCCACGTAGGATTAAACTCACAATCTACTGATTGTGAGACAAGAGTTCTACCTCTAGACCACAGCAGCACTGCATTGAACTCCTATTTTTATTATCCCACAGAAAAGCGTTAAGAAAAAGATAGGCAAACTGATGCCTTTCATATGTTTTAGCTTAATACAGTGATCCCTCGATTATCGCGGGGGTTACGTTCCAAGACCTCCCGCGATAATCGATTTTCCGCGGTATAGTGGTGCGGAAGTAAAAACACCATCTGCGCATGCGCACCCTTTTTTTCCATGGCCGCGCATGCGCAGATGGTGGAGCCGGGGAGCGACGAAAGTGCGGAAGCCGACAAAGATTGCTTCGAATGTCGGCTGCCCCCGCCCCCCCCAGCACCCGCCCGCCCGCCCGGCCGCTCGCTCGCCCGTTCACTCGCCCGGCCACCCGCCGTTCGCCCAGCCGCTTGAGAGCAAGAGAGGGAGAGATAGAGAAAGAGAGAGAAGGAAAGAAAGAGATGAGAGAGGGAGGAAGAGAGTGTGAGAGAGGAAGAAGCAAGAGAGAGAAAGAGAGAAAGAAAGATGAGAAAGGAAGGAAGAGAGTGAGAGAGAGGAAGAAAGAGAGAGAGAGAAGAGTGGAAGGAAGAGAGAGAGAAATGATAGAAAAAAGGGGAGAAAAAAAGAGAAATGAGAAAATGATTGAAGCAGAGAATGACAGGAAAGAAAGAGAAAGAGACAGAGAAGTGACTCTTGGTGATGACGTATGACGTCATCGGGTGGGAAAAACCGTGGTATAGCAAAAAAACCGTGGAGTATTTTTTAATTAATATTTTTTGAAAAACCGTGGTATAGCGTTTCGCGAAAATCGAGACCGCGAAAATCGAGGGATCACTGTAACTCACTTAAAGCAGCACTAGCTTAGAAATCATAAGGCTGAGAGTTCAAGCCCCGCTTTAGGCATAAAGCTGGCAGGCTTTCCCTAAGCCTGAAAAAGAAAGCAGCATCAAACAATTTCTGATAATCATGTCATGAAAACTGCATGAACTAGTTCAGGCTATCTCAGAAGTCAATCATATTTTGAAGGCATAGACACAGTCTAGCCAGAGATATTCAGAACTGAATTCTGAAATATCTACACATCAGTAGTGGATTCTAAAACCTGTTGCTACTTGTTTGCACTTGCGTGACACTTCTGCGCATGTGCAGGAGTGTCCCAGGCGGGTGGTTTGACTGTCCTGGGCAGGTGGCCAGACCCTCCTGGCACTGCCGCTACCGGTTCACAGAACCGGCTGAATTGAGAGCAACTCACTGCTGATATACATTCCAGATTCCTCATCCCCATAGAAAAGCCTAATATCCTCTGCATTGATTGGGGAAAGCAAGCTAGAACAGTTTCCAGCAATCATATCTAAATTGTAATAAAATATACAGTTTCCCCCAAAATAAGATATCCCCTGATAACAAGCCCAATTGGGCTTTTGAGTGCATGGCAATAAGACCAAATGCTTATTTCAGGGTTCGAAAAAATATAAGGCAGGATCTTATTTTCTGGGAAACACGGTATTTATAACATATGAAATGAGCTCAGAGTAA
Source organism: Erythrolamprus reginae (assembly GCF_031021105.1). NCBI lineage: Eukaryota > Metazoa > Chordata > Lepidosauria > Squamata > Dipsadidae > Erythrolamprus > Erythrolamprus reginae. Next base: position 72,107,516 of record NC_091952.1, read on the forward strand.
ACACGTCAGGTAAATGTAAGACTTTAATGACTAGCCAATTGAGGCCTTGCAGCCAAATATTTGAATATGGTTCTGATTATACCGTAGGAAAGCAACTATTCATTATACCATTCTGATTCTTAAAGTGTGCTCTGGTGAAATGATTTTGTGTTCTGATGACATGATTTTGCACATACTGTAACTATATTTCCCAGGATGAACACTTATTAGCTACCATTTGGCCTTCCTTATTACTTTCCTCCCCATATGAAATCTTTGTGAACTGACCTTTTTTCACAGCAGTCTCTTCAATTCTTTCCAGATAATATATGTTCAGTAGAGGCAAGATACCCTGCAGTATAGGACCTGGAAGTTCTTTGGTAGGGAGAAACCAATATAAAAATGTATTTTAGTGACAAAGAAAGTAGTTTAAATGAATCAGTACAAGCATATTTAGATAATACTCATAGTCCAGGACTGAAACTCCAGAAAGCAGGTGCTCTGCTCCTACTCATTTACACATGCGCACGCACACACACATTCTGTAGACAACCACCAAACCATATTCAATTTAGACCAAACCATATTCAATTTAGAAAGTTTTCAGGACCTTTTTTTCTAGCATGTGAATGTAAATCTTAGAATATAATTATTATATTAGTAAATTTAAATTTTATCTTTACTTCTATTATTCTCTTTTACTCTGTATCATTTAGACAACAATATATTTCTTTTAAATAAGCCTCTAATTCAGTGGTTCTCAACCTGGGAGTCGGGACGCCTTTGGGGGGGTTGAACAACCGTTTTACAGGGGCCGTCTAAAGACCATGAAAAAAGACAAATTTCCCATGGTGTTAGGAACTAAAGCTTTTATACTGATGCCTTGGAACGTATTTTTACAATCTGACCAATCAGGTGTTTACAGCAGGGGTGTCCCTCTAACTTTCCTGCCAATCAGCTTACAGCTTAGTTGGGAGAATTGGCACTAGAGTTATGATTGGGGGGTCACCACAACATGAGGAAATGTATTAAGGGGTCGTGGCATTAGAAAGGTTGAGAACCACTGAGTTGTTTCCATTCTTTCTTATATTGTTTTAATAAGGAAAATGATTTAAGGGAAATATTTATCCAATGCATTTTGTCTCATGATGCTAGCAGCTCTGAATCTGAAAATATCTCACTATACTAGAACACTCCAGTCTAAATACGGCTTTAAGATTTCCGGTCTAACCAAATTCTGCCTAATTCAATGGGTATGGATTTCCACCCTATGGGACAATGTGCCAGTAATGACAACTGGCATTTATTTTGTCAGTGTATGCCTGCTAATTTACTCTGGAATCCTTTCCCATCAGGGTTTATTGCTTTATAGATACAGTACTATAGTTAAAGGACTGAAGACTTACAAAAATCTCTAAAGCATGAATTTCCTTTATACGTACTATATTTTGAAGGATTGCAGACTTATTAAAATCTCTAAAGCATGAATTTCTAGAGGATTTTCCTACTCGACTGTGGTTGTAGCATCTCTGTATATTGCCTATTATTGTGCATGCCGAAAGAACTGTTTAAGGGCATGTCAAAAGCACCTCAGCATCCTTAACCGATCCCCTTCAATTGGGCAAGTGATCTCTAGCAGGAGATCTGTTTGGCTGTGTGGTTCACACCGAGGAAAAAAATACAACTGAGCCCCTCCATCTTACCCCAAACTTCTTTTTCAACTCGTCCCATGATGGAGCTGACTACCGCCCCACTGAGCTCAAACAGGCGGAGGGGATTCTCCCTGCCGGCTTCTTCCCCGGATTTAATCTCCATATTCTTCGGGCGGCGGGTCTAACTGGGTTTAAAAAACACACCCAGAAACCAACCACCGTCCGAATGACGCCATCTTGGCAGGTCACTCATTGTTAGGCGGACGTGGTGATGCGGTCGTGCCTATTATAGGTCGAGCGCCCCCCCTGTGCCCTGTGGTAGAAAGTAGTACTGCCTCACCTGGCGACGGGAAGGCGATGGCCGGGAGAAAAAAAATGGGAGCCATTTTAAGAAGGTCGGCCGGCATGGGAAAACCTCCTAGCGGAAGGTGGGTGGAGAGAGGCGGGATTTCCGCTGACATGCGGATGACCCTCGCGCGTCCTTCTGCGGCAGCTTAAACCCGGGTTTGGAAGGGAGAATTTGCTGAAATGGGGAAGGAGGACGAAAAGGCAATTGAGGGTCGCCGCGACGACCCGGAGGTGAGCCGCGCTGCAAGGAGACGAGGGGAACGGGGTGATTCTCCCATCTTAAAAATTGCATGTTCTTTCGCTCTCCACAGCCCCCGCATTCTCCCCCACCCCAAGTTTTGGGCCTGCATCTGGGCTTTTCATGTCATCGGAAGGCCATTCGGTAGCTAATATTAGAGCCGTGTATCCATTTACCCGTGGGCGAGTTCGGACGTTAGTTTGTATGAAGACACTTGTACTATCTATAACAGGGGTCTTCAACCTTGGCAACTTTAAGAGTTATTGGACTTCAACTCCCAGAATCCCTCAGCCTTCAAAGCTGGCTGAGGGATTCTGGGAGTTGAAGTCCACAACTCTTAAAGTTGCCAAGCTTGGAGACCCTTGATCTATAATATAGCGAATCCCGCGGGAAAAGAATATTCACTGATCCATTTATATACTCTGTAACATCCTTTTTGTGAATTTGGAAAACTGACCCTGGTTAGCAACAGATTTTTTTTCTTATTGTCATCTGATTGCCTTTGCAGATCTGGAAGGCTGCAACTCCCATCACAATGCTTGCGTGTGGGTTGAAAAATAATCCTGGGGGGGGGGGGCGTGTGTCCTTATTATTTTTAAGGTGTACAATATTGATCATTGTATAAATTCTTTAAATAATACATCTGCATATCATTTGCATGTCTTTGGGGCTTCTGTTTTTGATTATAATATCTCTCTTTGGTTCTTTATTATCCATGAATTAAGTTTTTGTCAGTTTTAGAAATTTATTCTCTATTTCTCCTTTTGAAAATCTTACTTGTAAAAATGTGTTTGTTTTTTTTTAAAAAAAACTCATTAGGTATGACACTCTTTTATGATCATCCTTTTTGCAAAGAGTTCTAATGTTATTAATATTTATTTATAGTACACTGAAAGGTAATCTTCCATGGCTAGTATGGTAATCTTATTTATTCCAGTCCAAGACAAATCAGCTTAAATGTTTACTTATTTATTTTTTGGTTTAAATGGAAACATGTTTAAATGGAAACATGTGGATTTTTCAGTCCTGGGAACTGTCAGAAAGAATTATAAAACATTGGAAGGAAAGTTCCACAAGTTCTTTTTTTAGCAGTGAATGGTTGACATCTGTTTTTGTCATATATTTTTGATAAAAAAAAGTCTTGTCATCAATGCTGAAAGTTTTTGGAGTTGTATTTGTAATATAATTTCCAGGTCTTTTTTCCCATTTTCTTTTTAAAATTATTTTTGTATTTTTCCTTGTCTTTTATGTTATATACATTTCTGTGCTTTATGAATCTACAAGATAAAATAATAAACATTGAAATAATGCCATATAAAAGGGGCTACATTAAAAAAAAAGTACAAGTAATCCTCAGTTTATGAAGATTATGATTATGACCCCCAAATTTCCATTGTTAAGCACCACAGTTAGCTTACCCCATTTTATGACCTTTCATGCTACAGTTCTTAAATGAATAACTGCAGTTGTTAAGTTAGTAATATGATTAAATGAATCTGGCTTTCCCCGTTGAATTTGCTTATCAGAAGATTACAAAAGGTGATCATACAATCCTGGAACACTGTGTCTGAATTTTGAACATGACCATAGGAATTCTGCAATGATTGTTAAGTGGGGGAAATGATCATATGTCACTTTTCAATGCAGCTGTGTCTTTAAACAATAATTAAATAAATGGCTGTAAGTCAAGTAGTACCTGTAATTGAAATTGCTGTTCGATTTTTTTTGTAATTCAATTACTTCATATTATGTAGATAAGAGAATATTAATTAATCTATTACAATTCTTTTTTACCTGTTCAGGAGGAAGAGGAAGAGGAGGAGGAACTTGTGGTATGTAACTTTATGGATAATTGAGCAAGAGAAGTAATCCATAACATTTCAATCAACAATATTTTTAGAAGAATCTTGCTACTTAATGGTTTTCTGCCACAATGAAAATTTTAAAAATGGTATAAATATATATAATAATGGGAAGGATTATTTGGATTATTCAAAAATAGATTAAATCTCAACACATGAATTTTCTTGATCACAAGTGCCTAACAATTTGTGAAGGAAACAAACTGTTTCTATCTGATATACTTGTTTGCTCAATTGGATTTGTTCTATTAACTAAAATCAGTAATTCAGGAACAAAAAGATAATATGATAGAAATTGGGGAGATCAGTTCTGATACATTCCATGTCCATTTAGTGTTTATGTATTGAATGTCTTGATATTCCATCTTTGTACCTGATTTTTGTTTAATAAAATATTCTGAACTATTGTATTTTGAACATCCCCGCCTTGTTTTAATATGTGATTTCTTCTGAATGTTAGGATTCCTATAGTAAGAGCAAAGATGGACAAACTTAATAGACTTTGCTTGCAAGGCTTATAACCCTGGCTCAGTTAAACTGTTCTTCTTCTGTTTGAGAGGTAGCAGAACACCCACCAATACATATTTTGTTGTACCATATTACCTTTGTTCTGGTTTGTAGTTGAAGAGTAGTGTCCTTATTTCTTTTGCAGAAAAGTCAATCTTCAAGCCACTTCAACAATGCCATTACCAGGATATCCACCCACCTGTCACAACATAGCTGTAATTGCCAATATTTTTGACAGATGGCCAGTTCTGTGGGTTTAGCAATTCGCCAGAATTTATTTTATTTACCTTTCTTTCAGCCTGTGAGGGTTAGAACACGGGGCTGGGATAGCATATCCACCTGTGATACATAGAACAGAAGTGCACTAAATGTATAGTCAAAAGCAGCCCAAACAGAGCTGACAGAGTAGGGAGACTATATCATGAAACCGGCCTGCTCTGTTCTTCTTTACCATGGTCTCAGCTCAGAGACCAACAGATATACGGGAAGAACTTGTTTCAAAAGAGACACACTATTTATTTTGTCATGTTTATGTGGTGTGTATTGGAGATGGTGACCCTTGTATGCAATAAAATTTCATTTTAATGTATACCGATTAGTGTACATTCAAAGTGACAATAAAGTTATTCCAATTTCCCACTGCACCAGAATAGAATGGCCCTCAAGGACAGTGCCCACTAGGGATAGGACAGCACCAGCTAAAGTGCCCAATAAGTTTTAAGATGAATCTGCCTAGGACTCATCTCATAATTCCAACGTCAGTGATAAAACTGGATTATTAGTTGCTTAGGAAAGAAAGCATTACTTTAATGAAACTACTAAGGTTGACTTTAAACTGCTACCGTGTTTCCCCGATAGTAAGGCAGTGTCTTACTATCTTTTTACCCCCAAAAGCCCCACTGTGTCTTACTTTGGGGGTATGTCTTACATTGTCCCGGGCACCGGGGCCGGCTCATCTTCGGGCGCGGGGAGCTGCTGGAAAGGAGGCGGGCGAAGGAGGGCGCCTGACCGCGCCACTCACCTTTCCGCTCGCCTCGGAGCCGATCAGCCTCACTGGCCGCTTGCAGCTGAGCCTCGGCAGGGGAAGAGGCGGTGGCGCCGCGGCGAGCGAAGGCGAGGGGCGCGCAGGGAGCTGCCGGAAAGGAGGCTGGTGAAGGAGGGCGCAGCAATAGTATTTGTCTAGTTTTTTCCCCCTTTAATTCCTTTTATACTACCGTGTTTCCCCGAAAGTAAGACATATGTCTTACTTTCGGGGTATGGCTTATATAAGCCGACCCCCCTGAAACCCCCCATATGTCTTACAATCGGGGGGGGGGGTCTTACTATCGGGGAAACACCGTAGTATGGATCTCAGCAAGATACCACCAACATCTTAAGTAAAAGACAAAAAAGTAGTTGTGAAACATGGCTAGCTCTGATAGAGAAATTCTACTGTAAAAAAGAAAAAAAATCAAAATGTACTGGATGTTACAGTCTATGAGGAAGAATAATACTCCCTGGAATGGCTACAATTTATAATCTTTTAAGTTTCTTATGATTATCAACTGTCTGGATAACTAGACTTTTGTATGTCAGCTTTAAGAGTAAGTTTGATTCTCTCATTTGGCAGTGTCTTTGGTGGAGCATTAATTATGTATGTGATGCTTTTTGTTCCAGGATCCTTTAACACTTGTCAGGGAAGAGTGTGAAAAAATAGAACAATGTGCAAAAGCTCTGGAACGTTTAGATCAGTGTAATTCTCGCGTATACTCCAGAACTCAAACCCTGGAAGAGTGTACAGAAGAGCTCTTTGATTTTCTGGAAGCCAGAGACCATTGTGTAAGTTATTTTAGCATGACTTTTATGCAAGGTTGTGTAAAATAATAATTATGTGTATCAAATGAAATTATAATTCTCAAACTTTGTTGTCCCTTACATTGTTGCCCCTTACTTTAGAAGTTATGGATCAATAGCTTGTAAATAAAGTAAACTTCTGTAAGTAAACTGTAAGAATATATTGTGCAAGAAGTAGAACAAGATAGTTTTTGGTTATACAGTGGTCCCTCGATTTTCACGGGTTCGAACTTCGCGAAATGGCTATACCACTGTTTTTCAAAAATATTAATTAAAAAATACTTTGCTGTTTTTTTCCCTATACCATGGTTTTTCTTGCCCGGTGACGTCATACGTCATCGCCAAACTTTTGTCCGTCTTTAATAAATATTTTTTTTAATAAACTTTAATAAATAAACATGGTGAGTAATAATCTAAATGGTTGCTAAGGGAATGAGAAATTGCAGTTTAGGGGTTTAAAGTGTTACGGGAAGGCTTGTGATACTGTTCATAGTCAAAAATAGAGTATTTACTTCCGCATCTCTACTTCGCGGAAATTCGACTTTCGCGGGTGGTCTCGGAACGCATCCCCTGCGAAAATCGAGGGAACACTGTATTCTTGTTTTCATTTGTTAATTTCTTGATTTACAGGTTGCTCACAAACTCTTCTCCAAACTGAAATAAATGTTTAATTCAGTCATGTCAACTTCTTCATATCCAATGAAAACTTCACAGATGTGACCTGCGTCTGTGACAGATTGATCCCTTTTTTGGTTACTGCATCATAGTATTTCTGTATTCTGTGGATGATTTGCAGTGTTAACAGTTTCTGTACATTTCCACATTAAACATTTACTGTAAAAATAAAACAGTTGTGATAATTTCATGTCCTCCTTTAAAACACCACTCAGAAAAATTATGGCATATTCAGATTTTAAGTCACTAAGAATTTTAATTGCATATGTATGGAGATAGAGAGAGCTAGATAGATTTCCTGAGTTTTAAAGATTTTAAGACTCCAGAAAATCTAGAGAAAATAAGTGGAAACTGCTGCTAGAAAGGCAACTAACATGATAAGGTCAAGTTGCCTTAGAGCAGTCCTTCTCAAATAGTGGGGCGTGCCCCGTGGGGGGGACGCAGAGTGATGCCGTGTGTGTGTGTGCTTGTGACCCTGTTGTGGTTAGCTCTGGCCCAGCTCCTGCCCCAAGGACAGTGGATGTGGGGGAGACATCCACATGCTGCAGGCCTGTTTTGCCCCCCCCCCCAGGTGGAATCTGCTGATGAAGGCTCCTCTGACCAAGAAGACATGAGTGACAGGGAGGAGGAGAGTGGGGCAGAGAGCTCAGGAGATCAATTATCTAGCTCCTTGGATTCAGAACAAGAGTTAATGATACAGCCACGCATGCGGAGAGCGATGCATAGGCAACAACTGAGAGATTATTATAAAAGAAAATGAGGCCACCTGTAACCACCTGTTATCAAAGAAAATGAGGCCACCTGTGGTTGGGTGGGGCTGTGGTAATTAGTGAGGCTGCTATAAATAGCAGCCTGTGGGTTTGGCCATTGAGGATTATCTGATCATTGTGTTTCGTGACTGCTTTACTGACTTTGACCTTTTGTGTGCTGATTTTTCCCGCTTTGAAACTAAACCAGGGCAAAGTGTGTTTCACTTTGTGAAAGAAGGACTGAATTGCCTCATAGCTGCAAGCTAAGTATCACAGAACTGATAAGGGACTTGTACAAATTACCAGTTTGTTTGGAGACGAGTGCTCTTTGCTATACCAAAAGAGGGCTTGGTTTAAGTGAATTTTCATTATAAAGAACATTGTTTTGAATTTTCAAACGTGTGTGTCTGAAATTTGTACCTGTGAATTTTTGGGAGGATTCTACCAGAGAGCCCGACAGAAGAGGACCCCAGGAAATGTGTGGTCCCCCTTGATTGATTCCCTTGGTTGGGGAGTGTTTTCCTAGTTGCATGCTGCTCTGAGCCCGGAAGAAATGGCAGACGGGGCGGCTGCATGGGTTCTTGTTCTCAGTGGGCATCATGATAGCCATGAACTGCGTGGCGAACCTGCTGCTGGACAAGGTGGAGCATCCTCTGCAGCTGAGCGAAAGCTTTGAACGGCACTCTAAAGCCTCCTTCCACACCATTCGCTGTGAATGCCCGGCAGAGGTGGTACTTATGGGCCAAGCCGGCAACCTCAAAACATCGGCTTGATTAAGTTGGCCTGGCCCTGAGTCAAAAAAGGGCCCTAACCACGGTAGCTTATGCCTGCCTAACCAAAAACATGCTCCGCTGAATTCAGTGTGACTTACTCCCAGGTAAGTGGGTAGAGCAGCCTTTCTCAGCCAATAGTTTGCTTGCATCTTATAATAAGTAAAATAATAAACATGAACACTAAATTCCATTGGGCCCCAGATCCACAGAATTGGTGTGTGTGTGCAAAATGGGGGATGCAACAGAAAATAATTGAGAAGCATTGGCTTAGAGATGGAACACTTTTTGCAGTCATTTTGGTCCTTGAAAGTCTGTCCCAAACACTAAGAGGCAGGGAAGTATTTACTAAATAGAGCATCTTATTAGTAGCCGCAATTCCTATTACTGATGCTCATAAGGGGGGGGAGGGGGAGCATATTTATTTGACTTCTATGCTGCCCTCGAAGCGACTAAGGGCGGCATACAAAATTATAAATGCAGACAATATTTACATATTTATTTTTTTAAAGGGATTATTAATTTAAAAAACCCTAAACTCCCCCATATCCAGTCATTCCCATTCATCCAATTCAATTATTCACAACATCTGCCGGAGACTATCTCGTCTCTCAGGACCCCCATGCTGTCAAATAAGACAATATGCAACCTATACAGGTGGCTTCAAATGGGAAGAAATCCTAATAAGGGGGGGGGGAAATCTATATGCATGTTAAATCCTTGAGGTCACTTTCTATCTAGAGCCAAGGGGGTGTGTGTCAATTCCTCTTCAAAATTCAGAAGGGAGTGGGGGGGGGGGCGACCCAGCACATACAGGAAAATGATAAGTGGTGGTGGGAAATGTTTCCTGTTATTTGATTGATCTCTGCCATGTGCAGTATCACCTCCTTTCTCAATGTGCAGAATTTGCAAGAATTTGTAAAAAAAAAAGCCGTAAATGATCAAAAGTGGAGATGTTTAAAAGGGACGGAAAACGTGAAGATTGCCCCACTGAAATCAGTCTACGCTAATTTTCAGTTTAAATACAGATGATCTTAATGGTCAGCTTTCCATTTCTGCGTTGAAAACTTAATTTGCCCATTTAATAACTTCTAAATTGCTAAGAGCCTGACATTTGGAAAGGCTTCTGGAAAAGCGCGTTTTGTCTTTTGATTTCGCCGAGGAGTTCTAAAGCAGCCATTCGCCGACCCGAATCAAACGGAACGCCTCGCCCCAAACGAAGCTACGTGGGAAGCCGGTGTGTAATTTTCGGGCGTTCCCCACCGAGATTCTGCCAATAACAACAACACAAAAATCCACTCGACGCTTGTCATTCCAAACGTCAAGCTCCTCGGTTTCCGGTTATATTATTTCTACGGAACGATTTTGCGCGTCGACATCAGCCGGAGAGCTTAAAATGGCGTGGCTCTTGGAGGATTGGAGTTGTTCCTAGAGCGTCTTTCCGTCGGCGTCAGATGCTGTTGAGCATGGCGGTTGCACACCGGGCGAACGGGAGGCGGTTACTCCTGGAGTGTCTGCGGAAAGCCTCGCCTTCGTTTTTTGCCTTGGGACCCTGCCGGCATCGCCATTACAAGAAGAAATGGGTGCGTGATCAGGAGCGATAGCGGAGCGCCACCCACGCAAGCCAGCCCCTTTAGTTAGAGCTGCAGCCCTTCGTAACCCCACGGAACCATCTCGACCTGATTTCTCGTCCCTCCCCGTTCTTCTCTTAGACCCCCTTCCCTTCCTTCCTTCCTTCCTTCCTTCCTCCCTCCTTCTCTCTATTAGAATTAACCCTTTCCTGGTCGTATTAGAAAGCTTGGCCACTTTAAGATCTGTTTTCAATTCACAGCATACTCCTGCATGGCTAGCTAGGGAATGGTGGGAGTTGAAGTCCACACATCTTAAAAGTGGCCAACGTTGGTTGGATGGATGGATAAAAATAAATAACACTATGATATTGTCCATCGTGTTCTAAAAGGACCTTGACTTTTAATGGGTTGTGGACTGTATGTGATGGGTCCATAGGTAGCTGGTAAGGCCTATAGGGGCACGAAATGTTCTGCCACATGATGGGCAGACACGTGTGGGCCCCATTGTTGCAGCATTTGCAGCTCTGGCTTTGCAGAGTGCTCATTTTTGCTACGAATGTTACATACATACATATGTATGCACATATACATATACAGTATAACTATAATAGTTAGTTAGTTAGTTAGTTAGTTAGTTAGTTAGTTAGTTAGTTAGTAAGTAAGGCCACACTTGGAATACTACATGTATATATAAGTCATGTTTTTGCTGAATTTGAAAATTAAGGGATACTAGGATAGATGGACTTTGTTCTGGCCTCATCAGCTAGCCATACAATAGTTAGTTAGTTAGTTAGTAAGGCCACACTTGGAATACTACATTCAGTTTTGATCGCCATAATGTAAAAAGGATGTTGAGACTCTAGAAAGAGTGCAGAGAAGAGTAACGAAGATGATTAGGGGACTGGAGGCTAAAATATATGAAGTACAGTTGCAGAAACTGGGTATATCTAGGTTAATGAAAAGAAGGATGGGGGGACATGATAGCAATGTTCCAATACCTCAGAGGTTGCCACAAAGAAGAGGGAGTCAAACTATTCTCCAAAGCACCTAAGGGTAGAACAAGAAGCAATGGGTGGAAACTAATCAAGGAGAGAAGCAACTTAGAACTAAGGAGAAATTTCCTGACAGAACAATTAATCAGTGCAACAGCTTGCTTCCAGAAGTTGTGAATGCTCCAACACTAGAAGTTTTAAAGATGATGTTGGATAACCATTTGTCTGAAGTAGTGTAGGGTTTCCTGCCTAAGCAGGGGGTTGGACTAGAAGACTTCCAAGGTCCCTTCCAAGTCACACTATAGGCTAGGTTCAAGCTTTCCCTTTCTTAAGATACTGGAACTCCTGGTGATTTAAAGGAAAACACCTGCTTTTCCAAATGAAAGTGATGGTCTTTCATTGAAATTACAATAGGATGATTGAGTAATTTTGCATTGGATTAAGATACAATCATTATCCTGTCTAAATAAATGTACCTCCTGAAGCACAGGCCTATGCATGATTTTTTTTAAAGTCCCAGGGAATTATCTGGTTTATCAAGTGTTACAAAACTAGCCTATATCATTTTATTTAAATAGACTGAGATATGGTATTTTAAGCCAGGTTATAGTCTTTTACCACCCATCTAAATTTGGCTTCTTTTATTAAAGAATATTAATATTTTGGAGTAAGATATTTCCCCGTTTTGATTTAGATATGTGGAATGGAATGTAAAAGAATTTCAACAATTGTTGCAATGAAAGCATATTCATTTAACACACAGTTTAACTCAGCTGACTGAATTTGACTCTTGAATACAGATAGTTCTTGACTTACCAACTAGAATGCGCCCAAAATTTCTGTTGCTAAGTGAAACATTTGTTAAGTGAATTTTGCCCCATTTTATGACCTTTCTTGCCACAGTTGTTAAGTGAATCACTGTAGGTTATCATTTAGTAACCCAGTTGTTAAATGAATCTGGCTTCCGCATTGACGTTGCTTGTCAGAAGGTTGCAAAAGGTGGTCACATGATCCCAGGACACTGCAACCATCATAAATATGAGTCAAAAGCCTTTGAATTTGGATTATGTAACCATGTGGATGCTGCAGTGATCATAAGTGGGAAAAACGGTCATAAGTCACTTTTTTCAGTGCCATTGTAATTTCGAACAGTCACTAAACACACTGTATAGGCTTTTTTTGCTGAAGAAAACCTCTTCTAGAGGTTCATGCGTATAAGGAAGAAATGTGTGGAGTTAATAATCTGGCTTTTTCTTAGTTCAAATTAAGTAGAAAATAATGGTATGGGCTTAGCTTCATGATTACAGTTTTCATTCACGTTCATCAACCATGTTGAAATATTATGTCTATTGTATGCATGAGGGAGGACTCACTCAGTAGACAATCCCAGTTTGAAAATTCATTATCAGTGACAACTATAAAATGTTTCCATTGTTGTTGTTGTACAGGCAGCCACTGCTCCTCGGGCAACTAATACCAGAGTGGCTCTTCAGGTCTTTGACATGAATTATGGAGATCAGTTTGGCAGCCTCTGGCCCTCAATGCGCATCAGTCTCCTATCAAAGCAAAAATATGGAGCCCTAGTCAACAATTTTTCTGATGTAGAACAAGTCGTTCAGAGTCTGGAAGACCTGAGTGCAGTAGATTTCATCCAAGAATCTCGGAAAGTGATCAAGGAATTATCTTCTTCCATTGAAGAAGATGACAGTGTGCCACCTTCACTTTCCCAAATTCAGATAGAACTTTCAGAGACTCAAGTTCAGCATTTTCCTTCTATCAGTCCTAACATCAAATGTTACACATTCCCCAAAGGAGACATCAGTCGTTTTCGTCAAGCTAAGTATGATTTTTTTTTTAATTTTTAGAATGCTTATAAATTTTTCCTAAAATAGCCATTTTTTGTTCTTCCTAAACTTGCTGTTTTGCTTCAGAATTTTTTTAAATTTAATAAAATAAAGTGTTGATCTTTCAGAAGATAAAAGAGCATGTATTTGTGCCTGGCTACACCATCAAAAAATGCACCGTTATATATTATATATTTATTTTTAGCATGTATCCGTAGTGGGATTCAAATTTTTTTACTACTGGTTCTATGGGCTTGATGGGCGTGGCAGGGGATGGTTACTGCAAAATCCCCATTTCCTGCTAATCATCTGGGACTCGAGGCAGAGAATGGATGGGGGCGGGGCTAGTCAGAAGTGGCATTTTCTGGTTCTCCGAACTACTCAAAATGTCTGCTACTGGTTCTCCAAGACTGGTCAAAACCTGCTGAAACTCACCTCTGGAATGTATGTGTCATTTTCCAAAGTCTGATCAAGACAGTTGATAAAATGTTCAAAATGCAACACATTACTGTATACTTATAATCTATAAAATCAAAACTTCTGATAAGATAATCTTCCAAAGTATTATATTAGTAATAATTGAAATGCATATTCAAATGCACATTCAGTCTCTAAAACTAGGGCAAGACACCTTTGCTAAAATCATTTATTCTCTGCCCCAGCCAGTATAGACAGTAATCAGATATGATGCAAGCTGATGAATTAATATTTGGAGGGGCCTTGTTTTTGTATAAAATCAAGCAGAAAACGCTTAATTACAGAACACAAAAAGTTGACATAAAACTGTTTTCAAGATACAATTGCATATATACAGCATATAGCTTAGGTCTTAAAATATTGGGTTGCGTCTAAAAAGGTAAATTACTTTGAAACCTTGATATTCCGGTCCATTTATCTTAGCAACAGCAGCTCTCCAATGTATATCTGGGACTTTTGTAAATAAAACAGCACATACTTTACAAATACTTTCAGAAACAGTAACATGTCTAAACATAAATCAAGTCACAAGAAGAATATTCAACTATTTGGGGTTAGTGGGTATGCATTTGCAATAGTTACTGTATATTGACACCTAATATATTTCTTTGACTTGTAGACCAGACATTATAGGAATTCTTGGTTACTATCTCCTGGATGCTGCCTCAATTTTACCTGTTTTGGCTCTCAATGTAGAGCCTGGAAACATAGTCCTTGATCTTTGTGCAGCCCCAGGTGGGAAGACACTGGCACTTTTACAGACGGGGTATTGTAGTAAGTAACATGATTTACCGATCTTGCTTTTCCAAGTTTAGATATTTCATTTGTACTATAGATAGATGAGTTGATGAACTCTTCTGTTCTTTTGAAATTTCTAAGTAGAATAACTCCACACCTTTCAAATGTGGCAACTTTAAGATAATGTGGACTTCAGCTCCCAGAATTCCCCAACCAGGAAGGGTTATATTTTTTTGTGAAAATATACTTCTCATTCAGAATATAGAGTTGGGAATATGACACGTTCTGTGCATATTGATTGAAAAATGATAGCCTACCCTATAACAATACCCAAAATTGACTTTCACTTTTATATATGGAGTGCTACGGCCTTGGGTTGTTGGGTTTTTTTGCCATTTATACCTGTTGTCATTCCAGTGAAAGATTTTGGAGGAGAAGATATTCATATACTGTACCTTCTCTTTGGAGAAGGGCCACGTAGCTCAGGTGTAGAAAACATGTTTTGCATGTTTTCATTTCTACTACTTTCAGATACAGCTGGTAAGGAAAACTCCCTGCAAATACTTCTACCAGGCAGTGTAGAAAATATGTAATAGGTAAGTTGTTTTGTCTCAGTACAAAGTGTCTTTTTCTATACTGCAATTTTCCAAGACACAAGCAGTTGGAACACACATTTGAATAAAATAAAAACAATATCCCTTCCCCCTAGGCTTATAAAAATGTATGCATGGTATGTCTGTATGTATGATTGGTTTCTTAAATTGGGGTTTCTTTTTAAATTAACTTAAATATTAGATTTGTTTATATTGTTTTATTACTGTTGTTAGCCGCCCCGAGTCTACGGAGAGGGGCGGCATACAAATTAGATAGATAGATAGATAGATAGATAGATAGATAGATAGATAGATAGATAGATCTTAAAACAATAAAAATCAGACTTAAAAGACTAACCAACCCAACCATCATTTCCCCTGCTTGCTATGGCTTCTAGTCATGCAAAAATGCTCTTCTTTGTGGTACATTAATTGATTTATTTGTTTCTTGAAATATGTGTAGCAATCCATCTCACATAAGTAATTCTTGACTCATAGATTCATACAGCAGGAACAGCACTTAGACTTATATTCAGCTTTACAGTGCTTTATAGCCCTCTCTAAGCGGTTTTAGAGTCAGCATATTGGCCCCAGCAATCTGGGTCTTCATTTTACCCACCTCAGAAGGATGGAAGACTGAGTCAACTTTGATCCTGATGGGATTTGAACTGCCAAATTGCAGGCAGCTGTTAGTCAGCAGAAGTAACCTGCAGTACTGCATTCTAATCACTGTGCCACTGAAGCTCTTACAATGTACACTGTATCATGGCTACAGTCATCTTAAATCACAAATGGATAGCCTGATATGTGAACTTACTCAAGATCCAGAGGTAATCTAGACTCCATTAGGGCTTTTACATTTGCATTCTTGGCCAGAGGATGGCAATCTTATTTATTTATTTGATTGATTGATTGATTTGTATGCTGCCCATCTCCCTAGGGACTCTAGGTGGCTAACAACAAAAAATAAACATATCAATAGCATTAAAGCCTCTAAAAAACAATTTAAAAATAATTTAAATCCCAGTAAAAAAAAACCATACATGCCATTTATGGCCGGATCTCGATGGTACACCAATCAGATCAATACCTCAGGCCTGCCAGAAAAGCCAGGTCTTTACAACTTTCCGGAAGGCCAGTAGGGTGGGGGTAGTCCAGATATCATCTCAACCAAAAGGACATAAAGCTCAAATAGATTATTTTTTTATGAGGGTATCTGATGATGAGTTTTCACTTTCCTCCTATTACTGCATCCGAATATGTAACATTGGTTTGATAGGCAAGATAGCAAGGTACAGTAGAGTCTTGATTATCCAACATAAACGAGCGGGCTGATGATTGGATAGCTGAATAATAATAATAATAATAATAACAACAACAACAACAACAAAAAATGTATTGTCATTTTCAAAACAACGAATTGTCATTGGCAATGAAAGTTGTGTGACACCCAGAAACCAGTCCCACCATACATAAAATCAAAATAGGTAAATTTAAAAATAAAATAAAAAATAGAATAAAAAATATGTCCCACCCACTACAAATTCCCCACCTTGAACCACTCAACCATCTACATGACAAACCGAGTAATATTGTCCAACAGTTCACTGATGGTGACCCTTAGTTCGTTGTTAAGTGCGAGTATAGCTCTGGGATAAAAACTATTCAGGAAACGTGTGGTCCGAGTTCTAGTTGTTCTGTATCTTCTGCCAGAAGGCAACAGTTCAAAAAGATTGTAAGCAGGATGAGAAGAGTCTTTGAGAATGGTATGCACCTTCCTAGAACAGTGAGTTATGAAGATGTTGTCCAGGGCGGGTAGCTGGAGCCCAATAATGTTCTGGGCAGTTTTAATAATTCTCTGTAGAGCTTTTCTGTTCGCTACAGAGTTGCTCCCATACCAAGCTAGAATGCCGTATGTCAGGACACTCTCAATGGTGCTGCGATGTCGGATATTCCAGATTCTACTGTATGTGGCCTTGACCTGACTCAAATTCAAGGCAGAAGAAAAAGAAATAAAAAGAAATAGGCCCCGGCTCCTGCAAACTACTAAAAGCCAATGGGTATAAACTGGTGGAACAGTTTGCCACAAGAGGTGGTGAGCTCGCCTTCACTGGACGTCTTCAAACAGAGATTGGACAATCATCTTTCTGGGATGGTTTAGTGAATCCTCCATTGAGCAGGGGGTTGGACTCGATGACCCTGGAGGTTCCTTCCAACTCTATGATTCTATGATTCCGTCCGCCCCTCGCACGCTCTTTCCTTCCCTCCTCCGCTTGCCCAAGCCACTGCCAGCACGGACATTTCTTGCTGGTGGGGCCCTTGCTGCCCTCTGCTTTGCTCCTCCCAGCTCACCCGCCTGCTCAACCATCTGGGCATCGCAGCAACCTGCATCTCCCCTGGAAGATGAGATGAGATGAACACGTTTATTTTTTAATTTAATTTAATTTTATTTTATTTTTTTGATTTTTATGCTGCCCTTCTCCTTAGACTTAGGGCGGCTTACAACATGTTAGCAATAGCACATTTTAACAGAGCCAGCCTATTGCCCCCACAATCCGGGTCCTCATTTTACCCACCTCAGAAGGATGGAAGGCTGAGTCAACCTTGAGCCGGTGATGAGATTTGAACCGCTGACCTACAGATCTACCGTCAGCTTCAGTGGCCTGCAGTACAGCACTCTACCCCAGCTCCAAGCTTTCCTCTACTCTCTCCACCCGCCCCACTTTGTTCCCAAAGCTCCTCCTCTCTTTACAAGCTGGATTTTTTTTCCAGAAAGGGGGTCATATTTCAGCAAGCTTCCTGGTAAAGGGAGGGGAGGGAGGGGATTTTCTCCAAAGAGAAGAGAGCCGAGAAATTTGTTTGTTGATTTTTTTTTTAATGTCATGCCCCCACAAAGAAGGAAATAAAATTCTGGCCCATTTCTGATTAGCCGAAGAGGAAAATTGCCTTTCTTCCCTGTCGCGGCTGCTATGTTTGGGCACGTGTCTACCTGTGTGTGTGTGCAGAAATGCCTACAGCCACGCCCCCAAACAGCCACGACATTGGATGATCTGGAATGTCAGATAACCGAGACTACTGTATATACTGTCCACTCTCTCTCTCTCTATATATATATATACTTGTGAGTAAGGGAGAAAGGGTGAAAGAGAATGAACCATACCATGTTTTCCCGAAAATATGATCCTGCCTTATATTTTTTTGCACCCAGAAATAAGCACTTGGCCTTATTGGTATGCACTCAATAGCCCGATTGGGCTTATTATTAGGGGATGTCTTATTTTGGGGAGAAACAGGGTAGATATTTGAGAGAGATCAAACACATCAAATAGCAAGATAGCTTTCATTTCTATGTAAATGTATATCTGTTTTTGACAGTGAGATATAGTGTCCTTGACTTAAGCTTCTTTCTTCTTGAAATAGGTGATCTGACAGCCAATGATATTTCTATTTCTCGCACGGGCCGGCTACATAATGTCCTTCGCAGCTATCTTCCCAAAGAAATCCAAAATACAGTGCAGGTTACCTCGTTGGATGGAAGGAATTGGGGTCATACAGAAATGGGTACATATGATAAGGTAAGTATTATTCTAAACTCTATTGGAAATCGAAACACTTTTAATTTTTAATAAACCGGAATCTGGGATTCCATTTGCCGAATAGAATCATTTGGATTTTTTTTTTCCATTTAGATTCCCCCCCCCCCATTTCTTTCTAGCCCTTTCCCCTTTACTAGATAATAGAAACATAGAAGATTGATGGCAGAAAAAGACCTCATAGTCCATCTAGTCTGCCCTTATACTATTTCCTGTATTTTATCTTAGGATGGATATATGTTTATCCCAGGCATGTTTAAATTCAGTTACTGTGGATTTACCAACCACGTCTGCTGGAAGTTTGTTCCAAGCATCGACTACTCTTTCAGTAAAATAATACTTTCTCACATTGTTTCTGATCTTTCCCCCAACTAACCTCAGATTGTGCCCCCTTGTTCTTATGTTCATTTTCCTATTAAATCATCTCTAGAGTTCTCCCTGTAGCAGCAGTGCAGGGAGTTTATAACCAAGACTGATACAGCAGATTTTTGGAGTTTTTAATCTTAAAATTAACAATGTCCACTTAAGAATGCTGTAATAAAATCCTTGATAATCTACCCTTTATTATTTATACTCTGCAATCAGTACAGGAACCATAGTGGCCCAGTAGTTAAGAGTGCAATACTGCAGACTGCCGGTAGCCAGCGTTCCCCGTAAGCTGCATGCGTCCGCACGCCCATGCCCCAAAATACCCCCGGCGCACCCTTTTCCACGGGTGTGCGCTCCCCATCCCCTGCCAGCCCGTGGGGGGTGGGGGTGGGGAGGCGCCGGCAGTAGAAGAGAAGGGAGCCGCGGCCGCCTCTGCCTCCCCACAGTGCCTCCGGCCCCCTTGCGCCCCTGGCCTCTCGGCCCTGGCAACATTTACCTCCAGTCCTGACCAGGATTAGAAATCGGGACCGTGGGGACGAGTAGCAGCTTCAACTACTCTCCACGGCCACACAATGACAAGAGCGGGGACCTTTGTGGGTGTGGATGAGAGGCGGCCTGCTATTGGTTCATTGCAAGTGGTCGGGATGAATCCTAGAAGGTGATTGGTCAGTGAGCGTTCCCTGTGCCTCCACTTTTCCTGTCGCTGATAGCTGGAGGAAATGTGAGGGGAATGTTTATGTTTGGATGGAGGCGGCTGGCGGCGGGCCGGATAAATGGCCTCCATGGGCCATATCCGGCACACGGGCCATAGTTTGGGGACCCATGTTTAATTTCCCCACGGCACACCTGACTATGTCTCACGGCACACTAGTGTGCTGCGGCACACTGGTTGAAAAACACTGCCCTACAGGAAATAACATTGAGTTAGCTCAAGCAGTGCCCTGTCCAAATAGAACTTGCTTGCTTGGTTGGTTTTGTCATTTAAAACAGTGGTCCCCAACATTTCTGGCTCTGCGGAATGGTCTTGGCGGGAGGGAAGGGGTGGTTTCATGTGTGTGCGCCCACCTCCTGTGTGAATGAAACTTCACAAATTCACCCACTACTTGCATGGCTTGTCTCCAAGGGGCCTTGGACTGTGCCAGTCTATGAACCAAGAGATCCAAGTTTATAGTGGACTAGAAATATGAACATTGGTTTCCCAGTCTTGGTGTAGCACAGCAGCCATACTACCATAATGAGTTTTGAGCATTTGCTTACCTACATTGGATCTAAGAACAGTTATTGCTGAAAGTAGAATTGCATTAGAATATTCATGTCATACTTTCCCCAAAACAATAGAATAGAAACAGGAAAAAGAACAGGAACCAGAACCAGAACCGAACTGGATGGGACCTTGGGGGGGGGTCTTCTAGTTAAGCCCCCTGCTCAAGCAGGAGATCCTACCATTTCAGACAAATGATTTGTCTAGACTCTTCTTAAAAACATCCAGTGATGGAGCGCCTACGATTTCTGGAGAGAAGCTGTTCCACTGGTTAATTGTCCTCACTATTAGGAAGTTTCTCCTTAACTCCAGGTTGCTTCTCACTTTGATTAGTTTCCAACTTGACAACCTGTCTTTTATTCCAACTTCACAACCTGTCTTTTCAATTTCTAAAACAAAGGAAGCAAAACAACAAATTTCAACTTTTTATAGTGGTGGAAAAGCAGCTTCAAAATTTTGCTTGACTTTCCATTCTACATGGCAATAGAATTAAAACTTGTCTTTAATGTAAGTAGATTGTGAAAACATTTACCAGAAGGGAATATTTGTTTGGTTCCTTTTAGGTCCTTGTTGACGTGCCATGCACAAATGATCGAAAATCAGTCTTGGAAGAAGAAAACAATATGTTCACATATGCAAGAAAAGGGGAACGTCAGAGGTTGCCAATGCTCCAGCTGCAACTGCTCGTGTGAGGGATTAGTGTTGTCTACCAATGATTCAAGAAAAAAATGTTCTAGACAGCTCAAAAATGTTTTGTTCTTCTCTTGCCCTGGGCCGTGCAATTCCAAATATGGTGGAATCGGCCTTCTCCAGGTCCCATCTACTAGACAATGTCACCTGTCGGGGCCTAGGGGAATAGCCTTCTCTGTGGGGGGCCCAGCCTTCTGGAACCAGCTCCCCCCAGAGATTCATACTGCCCCCATCCTCCATGCCTTCCGCAAGAGCCTAAAGACCCATCTGTGCCAACAGGCCTGGGGCCATTAGACATTAGCCACCGGCCGATGAATGGAATGTATGTCTGACTGTCTGAAATGAGAGTGATTGATTTTTTTTATGTACACTGAGAGCATATGCACCAAAGATAAATTCCTTGTGTGTCCAATCACACTTGGCCAATAAAGAATTCTATTATATTAAGAATTTGGGGTTTTAGATTAGTTAGATTAATTTTAAACGTAGACTTAGTATGTTTTCTATTGTTCTTTTATATGTTGTAAGCTGCCCTGAGTCTTTGGAGAGGGGCGGCATAAAAGTCCAAATAATAAATAAATAAATAAATAAATAAATAAATAATGGCATATTAAGAAGGCAGAGAAAAGAGACTTGATTCCGTGTATATCTAGGCCCCAAAAGATAGCCTAGGGCAGTGATGGCGAACCTATTTTCCCTTAGGTGCCGAAAGAGCATGGGCGCATGCTATCACACATGCCCAAGTGCCCACACCCATAATTCAATGTCTGGGGAGGGTGAAAACAGCTTCCCCCGTTCCCTGGAGGCCCTCTGGAGGCCGGAAATGGTCTGTTTCCTAACTTCTGGTAGGCCAAGTAGGCTTGAGTTTTGACCTCCCCAGGTTCCAAAGGCTTCCCTGGAACCGAAGGAGGATAAAAGCACCCTCCCCCATCCCCCTGGAGGCTCTCTGGAAGCCAAAAATGCTTTCCCAGAGACTCTGTGTCAGCCAAAAATCAGCTGGCTTGCACACATATGCATGTTGGAGCTGAGCTTGGGCAACAGCTCATGTGATAGGAGATATGGCTCTGCGTCCCACCTGTGCCATAGGTTCGCCATCACTGGCCTAGGGTAAGGATTCCCTATGCATGCTTACACTTGCATATGGTGTATACTTCACTCTGTTGAATAAGTGGCTCAGTACAAGTTGAGAGGCATCTCCCACAATAATTTCTTTCCTGTTTTTTTCCAGAGCTGGAGTGCTTGCTGCTAAGCCAGGAGGAGAGGTGGTGTACTCCACATGCTCTCTGTCTGAGCTCCAAAATGAGTATGTGGTTGAGAGAGCTGTGGAGATACTAAATATCCAGTACAGCATCAATGTGAGAGTAGAAGACTTGAGCCATTTTCGGAGACTGTTCCAGAACACATTTTCATTCTATTCCAATTGTAGACTTGGAGAACTTGTCCTGCCTCACCTCACAGCTAATTTTGGACCCATGTATTTTTGCAAATTGCACAGAATGAATTAGATTGACGAAAGAACAATGTAAAAGGAAGAAAAGGATTTCTCGTGTATGTTTAAACATCTCTTCAAAAAATGCAATGGAATTTACAAAAAGCCAGAGAATTTTGTTTTACAGTTTACATGCCTGGGCCCTTTACATGTCATTCAATGCCTATACTTTGCAAGGAAATACTTCTCTTCATGGGCAGTCTTACCAGGTAGAAATTCCATTTACCTGCTACTAATAAGTTGCATTGACACACATTTAATTATGTAAATAACACTTGCATCACAGTGTTGGGTTATACTGTATATATTAGAGAATATCCAGCTGAACAGTATCCGGATGTATGAGGGCTTCAAGTTTCAGGAAATTTTCTACCATCGTATCCTGTCTTTGAATTTGGGAGCTGTGAACTCCAGTGTCTTTGGAGATTGCCAGGATGGGAATAGTTATAGTAGAGACATTTCTGCCATGTGTACCAGAATTATAGAATAACAAGGGACTTTGGAGGTCTTCTGGTCCAATCCTCTGCTTAAGCAGGAGACCCTATACCATTCCAAACAAATGATTGTCCAATCTCTTGTTAAAAGTTCTAGTGATAAAGTACCTACAACTTCTGGCGTTCCACTGATTGTTTTCACCGACAGGAAATTTCTTCTTAATTTTAGGTTGGATCTCTCTTTGATAAGCTTTCAGCTGTTAAAAGTCTATGGAGATGTTCAATCATCCAGGTCACGGTTGTCCCAAAGGTGCTTTTCAAGAGGCAGATGGATTTCCTTGTGGTTTTTTAAAAAAAAATTGAAAATGTTTTGCTTCTCATTCAAGAAGCTTCTTCATTTCCCGAATTGAACAGAACGGAATTGAACTCCAGAACCGAAGAAGCTTCTTGGAGAAGTGAAATGTTTCCAAAGGGGAAAAAGTACCCAATAAAGTCCAGTTGAGTTTTGAAAACCACAATTGGGACATTCATCTATTATTTCTTGTTTCAATTGGGACGTTCATCTATTATTTCTTGTCTTGTCTTGCCTCAGGTGCTTTAGAGCAGTGTTTCCCAACCTTGGCAACTTGAAGCTATCTGGACTTCAACTCCCAGAATTCCCCAGCCAGCATTTGCTGGCTGGGGAATTCTGGGAGTTGAACTCCAAATATCTTCAAGTTGCCAAGGTTGGGAAACACTGCTTTAGAGAATAGGTTGATCCCTTTTTTGGCAAAGCTTTTCGGCATTCAGTGCCGAAACCAGAGTGCATGCACATGGGGGAGCACCAGAAATCGGAAGAACAGCTCTACGGCGCGCAGATATGGGAGCTCTGGAAACTGGAAGAGCAGTTCCCCGGTATGAATGCATGTACCAGGAAGCTGAGTTTCCAGTTTCCGGTATGCACATTTGTGCTGGTCACCAGGTCTTCTGGTTTCTGGCGTGCATGTGCCTGCAAAGACCGGCTGATTGACACACCTGCATGCACCGGAAACCGGAAGCTCAGATTCCCAGCACACACACACTCACCAGGGAGCTGATATTTTATGGAAACTCATATTTTATGGAAAGTTTGCTGAAAAATCCTGGTTTAATGTGGAATCTAATACTTAAGGTTAACTTGGGATGTAGAGGCTTCTGAGTAAGAATATCTAGCATCACAGGTATTTTGTATATTCCAAGGAAATATAAAAAGCTTTATTTTGTTCTGGTTTATGTGTCATAAAGAGTGATTAAAGAAAAGCAATGGCTTAGCAAAATGCATAAATAAGATAACAATTAACTACCTATGATCATCACTGAGAAGCAGTACTGTTCAAGGTTTCAGATAATTTTTCTGACTGCACCTGGATACATTGAAGAATGAATATGAAATCTCTCTATCATTTAAAAACACATTTTGGTTAAAACATAGCCTCTGTTAAAGCCCTTTATTGTATTATTTTATATATGTTATCAAAATCAATCCCAACATCCCATTGGGTTCAAGAAAATCAACTGGTAAATAGGTATAAAGTAATGCCAGTTTAACCTATAGTGGGTGATGCTGATTTATTAAAGAATTTTGCTCCTTGGTGAATAAATCCTCATAAAGCTGCTTGAAGGTAGCCTGATCTCTTGCTAATTACTAGGGTTATTCAGGGCTTCTGATAAAAAAGTAAAAACATCCTACAGACCATGTGGGGGTCAGGCATTGGACTCATCTGCCATTTCCTAAATTTGGTTTTTAAAAATATATACCATATTTTTCGTACTATAAGATGCACTAAGATATTGAAGAGGTAAGTAAGAAAAAAAATTTTTTTTGTCTTTCCCAGCCCCCAGGAGCACTCTGCAGGCCTCCCAAACCCTCTGCGCCAGGGGTGGGTGACTGTCCGGATGCGGGACGGGATGCAGTGGGGTAGCGAAAATAGAACCCCACCCCAGAGCACCCAATTTGCACTGAAAGATGTTGAAACAAAATGCAGGGCGTCCTGCATAAGCCACTTCCAGTGTGGTAGTAAAATTTTTGGTAGCCCTTCACTGCTCTGCGCACCCTGTTTATGCGAAATACAAGCCAATTTTTCATAAAAATAGGACCTGGGGTGGGGTTTCAGGAAGCCAAAAAATGGCTGAATTCAGTGTATAAGACACACCAACATTTCCACCCTCTTAGGAGGGTGGGGGGAAAGTGTATCTTATACTCCAAAAAATACAGTATATATTGGGATTGCATGACAGCTGTGGAAGTTAGCCCCATAAGCCTGAGAATGCTGTGTTTGGCTTAAAGAGTAGAAGACTGGTGCTACATTTACATTCCTCATTGCTCCAAAATATACCTGCACTACCCTATTGTTTTTATATGTACTCTTTTCCAATTGCTTTCTTGTCTGTGTATTTGCTGGAACAAAGTCTTCACACACTAAAGTTTTTGGAACCCATTTACAAGTTGTGAAAAGCCAGTCCTTTTTTCTAAGGACCAATACAACTTTTATGAGTCTATCTACTCTATGCTATGCAGCTTTAATTGTATTTTTTTTTCAATATTTTTATTAATTTTCTTTAAAATAACATACAGACTTACAAACATTTAACATACATTGTAGGGATGTATCATCCCTGCTCTTCTCAAAAGTATAAATGCAAATACAGAAAAAGGAATACATGATTGAATATCTAATTCAATGCTACTAATACAAAAAATATCTAATAGAAAAAAAATTGATATCATGAAAAAATTTCTAACTAGTTTCAAGTCAAAAAATCTTTAAAAAGAAAAAAAAAGCAAATTTCTATTCTATGTATATAAACTAAATCTAATATAAGTCAATAAGAAAAATTTATCTAAAATATCTATAGTTATTATTACTCTTCTTTCTTTATTTTTTATTCTTATCTATCCATTCATAAACATTGTTCCATGTTTCATAAAATTTGGTTTCTTCCTGTTCATTCAAGCGTCTTGTCATCATGTCCATTTCCGCGCAGTCTAATATTTTTGCAATAACTCCCTCTTCTTTGGGGATATCTTCCCCTTTCCAGTTTTGCGCGTAGATAATCCTTGCCGCTGTGAAAATATGTATAATCAAATACAAAATTTCTTTTTTGTAATTTTGGTTAGTAATTCCTAGCAAACAAAACTCCGGGGTGAAATCTATTTTCTGCTTTGTAATCTCTTTTGTCATTTTCTCTATCATTTTCCAGTACATTTTAGCTTTATTACATGTCCACCATTGGTGGTAGTAGGATCCTATTTCTTTCTTACATTTCCAACATAGAGGTGATGTCTTTGGGAACATTTTTGCTATTCTACTTGGTGGGAGATGCCATCTATAAAACATTTTAATTTGGTTCTCTTTCAAAGAAACTGACTTTGTCATCTTCCAATTGCACATCCAAACTTTCTCCCATGTATCTAAATCAATTTCTTTACCTATGTTTCTACACCAGTGTATCATACTATCTTTTAATGTTAACTCAATATTCTTATGAGTAATCAAATATTTATATATTTTTCCAATTACCCTATTTTGATTTTTAGTAATTAAGTCGCTTAACAAATTTTTACTTTTATTGAATATGTAAAGTGTACTGTCTTTCTGATATCTTGATCTAATCTGTGCGTAGTGCCACCAATCAATTTGTATCCCTTCATCTTGTAATTTAATTCTAGATTTTAATTTCATTTGGTTATCTAACAAATCTTTGTATCTTATATTTCTTGTGTAGTTAATAGAATTTGGGTGTATTATTGCATCCAAGGGGGTAACCCAATCCGGGATTGTTAAAAAGTGGTTTTTCTTTATATCTTTCCAGACGTCAAATAAGTATTTTCTCAACGTATGTCTTTTAAAATAAGAATGATTTTTATCTTTATCATACCAAACAAATGCATGCCAGATCATGTCCTTCTAATTTTAATGTTCTCATGTCCTCTAAAGTTATCCAATTTTTAATCCATGTTAAAGCGGCTGCCTGATAATATAATTTCCAGTTTGGGAGGGCAAAACCCCCCCTCTCTTTTATATCTTCTAACATATTTATCTTAATTCTTGCCTTTTTCCCTTGCCATAAAATTTTTTTAACCACATTTGTTACATTTTTGAAAAAATTGGCCCCTGGATTAATTGGGATCACTTGAAATAAAAATAATACCTTAGGTAAGATATTCATCTTAATCATGGCAATTCTTCCCAGAAATGATATTTTTAAATTATTCCATATTTCTAAATCCTTTTTGATTTCATTAATTAATTTTATATAGTTATCATTTTTTAATGTTATTGTTTTAGCTGTTAGCCATATTCCCAAGTACTTTACTTTTTTAACTATTTGCATTCCAGTAATACATTCTAAATTACTTTCTTGTATTTTACTCATATTTTTAGTCATAATTTTTGTTTTATTTTTATTTATTTTCAAACCTGCTACCTTACCATATTGTTCTATTGTTTGGATTAATCTTGGTGCTGTAACTAACGGATCTTCCATTATAAAAGTCAAATCATCTGCGAAAGCCTGGACTTTATATGTCTCTTTTCTAACTTTTAAGTCCTTTATCTTTGAGTCTGCTCTTATTTTTATTAAGAGTGTTTCTAAAGTCATAATGAAAAGAAGAGGTGAGATAGGACATCCTTGCCGCACTCCTTTATTTATTTTAAACGCTTCTAGTTGCTCATTATTTAATATAATTTTTGTCGTTTGTTCTGAATAAATAGCGTCTATTAAATTGACAAATTTGGGGCCGAATCTCATTTTATTTAGTTGCATCTTTATAAATGTCCAATTCACGTTATCAAAAGCTTTTTGAGCGTCTAGAAACATTAGAGATAATGTTTTGTCTGAGTATTGCTCGTAGTACTCTAATACGTTAATAATTGTTCTAAGATTATTTTTGATTTGTCTACCTGGAAGGAAGCCATTTTGGTCTGAATGAATTTTGCTATTTATTACAGTTTTCAGCCTATCTGCGTATATTGCTATAAAAATTTTATAATCTACGTTCAATAAGGATATTGGTCTATAGTTTTTAATTTTTTCTTTTGCTGTATCTGGTTTATGAATTAAAGTTATCAAAGATTCCGACCATGATTTAGGAATTTTACCATCTACTCTACATTCATTAAAAATTTGCAACATATTATTTCTTAATACTTCATTTTCTATTTTATACCACTCTGCTGGAATAGCATCCGGCCCCGTGGCTTTATTATTTTTCTGCTTTTTAATAACTGTGAGGAGTTCTTCCATTGTTATTGGGCTCTCCATCTTTTCTTGTTGGTCTTCTGTTATTTGTGGTAGCTCTGCATTCTCTAGATATTTAAATACAACTTCATCTTCAATATTGTCATCTTTATACAATTCTTTAAAAAAATTCTGAACTATGTTTGCTTTTCCCTCTGGATCATGTTTTATTGTTCCATCTTTATCTTCTAACTGTCTAATTAATTTAGATTGTCTCTGTTTTCTCAATTTATATGCTAACCATCTACCTGGTTTATTAGCATGCTCAAAATATTGTTGCTTAGCTCTTTTTATTTTTTCCAATATCTGGTTTTGTTCTTGTAATCTAATTTTATGTTTAATTAAATTTATTTTTCCCCCCAAGTCTTTATTTTTCACATTTTGTTGTGATAAAAACTCTAATTGTTTTAGTTCATTTATTAATTGTTCATATTTTCTTTTTCTTTCTTTATTATATTTTGCGGTCTAGGATATTGTTAATCCTCTTATGTATGCTTTAGTCGCATCCCATAAGTTCTGTGGAGTGGTGTCTGTATTTTTATTGATTTCAAAAAATATTTTTAATTCCTTTTCAATCCATTCTTTATATTCTTTCTATTTCAAAATATTTCTATTCATTTGCCAATTATAATGCTTTTTAATATTTTTCATATAAACTATAACTGGATTGTGGTCTGCCCAAGTGTTAACATCTATTTCTACCTCTTGTATATACTCTGCTGTTGTTTTAGGAGCCCACACCATATCTATTCTAGTCCAAATTTTATGGGGGTTTGAGTAAAAAGTATATTGCCTTCTATGAGGATGTCTTTCCCTCCAAATATCATTCAATAGCAATTCTGCTTTCATTTTTTGAAAAGTGGAGGGCAATAAATTCTTTTTTTTCTTTTTACAACTTTTCTTCACCCCCGAATGGTCTAATTGTCTATTTGTTATAGCATTAAAATCTCCAATAATTAACATATTTTCCAAATTTAACTCTATAATTTTTTGATGTAATTTTTCGTAAAATGCAATTTGATCATCATTTGGGGCATATATAGAAACAATAACAAGAGGTTTGGGTTCAATGTCAACCTGGACAATCAAAATTCTACCTTCAGTGATAATACTGAATAATTGTTTGGAATTTATAGAGCTCTCAACATACATTGCCACTCCTCTTTTCCTTTGGTCTGCTAATGCAGCATACATATTTCCAATTTTATTATTTAACAATAAATTCCGATTGCTTTTTTTTATATGTACTTCTTGAAGTATCACAATTTGAGCTTTTTGGTTCTTAATTTTGGAAAACATTTGTTTTCTTTTCTTTGGTTCATTAAGTCCATTAACATTTACTGAAAAGATTTTTAGATCTCTCGATGTAGTCATTTGTTGTATTTCTTGGTTTCGCGTTGAGGTTGCTTTCTTCTGGTCCCTTGGTCCTGCTCCTCCGCTTGGGTGAATGCCCCCATGGCTTCAGCCTGCATTGCTTCCAGTTCTTTTGTTAACTGTTCCATTTCGCTTATTCCACTGTTTTCATAAAAATCTCTTGCTTGGTCTAAATTCTCCAACTTATATCTTGTTGATTTCCATGTCAATGATAGTCCTTGTGGAATAAGCCAGCGGAAAGTTATATTTTCTTTAATCAGAAGTTTGGTCAAGAAATGATAGTCTCTTCTAGTCTCTCGAACACGTCTCGGAATTTGTTTTAGTATTTTTATTTCTTTGCCTTGGTGTTGTAATTGGCCAGCTCTTGACCAATGCAATATGTCATCTCTCAAGCTTTTTCTTACAAATTTGATATGAATCTCTCGTGGAAGATTAAAACGGCATATGTAGCTGTTAGAAATTCTGAAGACTTCATCGATTTCTTTTTTTATGTCAAGTGGGTCCATCTGGAGGATTTTCCCAATAATGTCAGCCATAATGGCCTTTAAATCTTCATCTTTTTCTTCTATTACATTTTGAAATCGAAGTCCATATGACGCACGTTGCATTTCCAAATGTGTGATTGATTCATCATACCCTCTGTAACGTGAAGCAGCTTTGTCCTCTAAGTGATCAATTCTTTTCTCCACCTTTTCCGCCTTTTCTTCCACTGCCTTCATTCGTTCTTCATTGTCTTGCAAAGCTTGTTTAATCTCCTTCATCTGGTCTTTCATCTCACCAGTATCCACTTTCATTTCAGCCATCTCTGCTTTAATTTCATCTCTCTGTTGAGTCGCATCTCGTTGGGATTGTAACATAAAGTCATTTAATGTAGTTAATGTCTCTTGGATTGAAGCCAGGGAAGGCTGTTTCTCTCTGTCCTTTTCCTTGGTAAACATAGTTGCTGATAAGACCAGCTGTGCAGGGGATGGATGGGGTGAACTTTGCGGGGAAGAAACAACCGTTGTCTGCTTCTTGATTGTTTTAGTGTGGGTGGAAGTACTTGACATTTTCAAATTTAAATTTGATGTTATTTTATGTTGGCAGTATGTAGACAAATACTATAAATTCCAAACCCACAGTAACAGTTGTACTAAGTTAATAACAATAAGGATTCTAATTCAAATAAGAAACTAAATTTCTACAAATTCAAATACAATTAAAATTCAAAATATAAAATATAGCTAATTAATTTTCAACTTATTAATTCTTATTGCTCTAAAGCGAAAATTTATATCAAGAAGAGAGAAGAAAGAAAGAAAGAAAGAAAGGGAAAAAGAAAGGGAAAGGTTGGTTTAGCACAGCAGAAAAAATAAAAAAAGAAAGTCAGGAGAAAAAGAAGAAGAAAGAAAACAAAGAGAAAAGGAGGATATGAAGAAAGGGGCAATCAAAGCTACAAATTATTGTTCAATTAAGGAGGAACAGGAAACCAGAGACCAAAGAATTTAGCAATGCATAAACAAAACCAAGATTAATTAGAATGTACTGTAATGCAAAATTGAAATTCAAAAGTTAAAGTTATCAGAGGGAAAACGCAAAAAGGAAAAAACAATTATTAATATTCCAGTTATGATAGGATGATTTGATTGAAGGTCTAATTTGTTGTCAGAAACACCTTAATAGAGACTGCAAGGGTATTCCGTAATTTAAAGAAAAGTGTAGTTTTTTAGGAATTTATAAAGCTTTTTCCAAACAAATGCAATTTAATTTCACGAAGTTAAAATGAAGTCGGTCCGTCTCTCACAGCCCAGGAAAAATCTCTCCGCTGCAAATCCAACGAAACCGCTGTTAATCCAAAACCGCTATCAATCCAAACAAAATCCAAACAAAATCCAAACGAAATGCTCCAACGAAATAATCCAAATCAGATAGTCCAGATTTTGAGAATCTAAAGTATAGGAAAAAAGTTTTTTCTTTATATATATTTATTCAAGAGTTATAAATGGATAGTGAGCAGTCCGTGTCCTTCCGCTAGAAAAATCCCAGCCCGGACTTCATTTTGCAATGTTTAGTAACCAATTACTTCAAAAAGGGAAAAAGAGAAAAAATTTCCAACCAAATAATATCATTTTGTAAATAATAAATCCTTTAGTGTCTCATTTTTAAAATCCTCTGGATCCCCTTGTTTGCAGAAATTTTACAGTTCCAAACGAGTGAAAGTGTTAAGAATAAGTTCCGGCTGTTAAAATCGCGCCTGGATACAATGTTATTTCAACAACTTTCTCTTTCGCCTTCGTTTAAACTCTCAATTCTCCGTTTTCTTATATTTCAATCTTCTTACTTAACATGGAACATAGAAGTTTTTTTTACCTTAATTGTAGCTTCTTTTGAAGTATTCCCTTTTCAGCTAGAGTTATTTTATTTCTCTGCTTTTTACTTTTTGATGTTTCTTGCTTCCCGCTGGTTAGGTGGGATCGCAATGGCCGTGTCCTCTCGAAAGAGGACCGGTGCTCCCTGCACCAGAGCTGCAGGACGAACCCTCTGTCCCCGGAGCCTCGGCGATGGCTCCCCGGACAGAGGGGAATCCCCTTTTCTAGGATCGAGCCATCCGGACTCGATCCGATCGCATTGGAGCGACCTCTGGGAGGGTTGAAGGGGTCTCAAGGCAGAGCCCTGCCAAGAGACTCCGCTGCGGTCCTCAGCGAAACCGGAAGTCTCCCTGCAGCTTTAATTGTAAAGTGGAATACAGTACCAATGTACTTTCTGCCTAGCTCACTAGCCATATTAATCAATTTAGGCAACTGATAAGATCAGGGTACTTCAGAAACAATTTCTTCATAATTGAAGTGAAAGAACTTTGGAAATGCTTACTCTACCAATGTACTCTAGAGTTGGACCATTAAATTGGGGGCAAATTCCTATACTTATCAGATAACCCATAATACAGTTAAGATGCCATTAGATAAGAAGACTGTCTTATGACTGATTTTATTTTTTCAACCTCACAATTCAACACCAATAAGTATAGCATTTAAAAAAACATATAAGACCTGGAGATGTTATAAATGGAAATTCTGGAACTTTTATCTTTCTTTGCAGAATGTTCTAGTGTTCGAAGCAAGGACAAACACGTTAGGGAAGATATGACAACATCAGCATCTCTATCATAAATCTTCCCCTTCCAGTTAAATCCTCATGGACTTTCCTGTTGTTGGAGCTGGATTTGGTAATTAAGCTGTGTAGGAGGGAAGATGAAGCTTTCCTCCTACAATTTTTTTGGCTGCTCGAAAAAGTAGGTTCTTTATAAAAACTAGGGATTGGAATAATAGGATATTAGCAAATCCACAGTAACCGAATTTAAACATGCCTGGGATAAAAATATTCATCCTAAAATAAAATACAGGAAATAGTATAAAGGCAGACTAGATGGACCATAAGGTCTTTTTCTGCCGCCATTCTTCTGTTTCTATGAAGCAGCTGTGCAAATAGTGCTCCATTTACAACAGTTCATTTAGTGACCAAATTTACAAGAGCACAGGAAAAAGTGACGGTTTTCACAATTAACAACCATTGCAGCATCCCCCCTTGTCACAATTTGGATGGTTGGCAACTGACTCGTATTTTTGACAATTGCACTGTCCTGGGTGAGTCACGTGATTCCCTTTTGTGTCCTGACAAGCCAAGCCAAGGTTCATTTAACTGTGTTACAAATTTAACAATTTGCAGCGATTCGGGTGGGCATGAGAAAGGCCGTAAAATGAGGCAAAATTCGCTCAACTGACATCTCACTTGGGAACAGAAACGTTGGGTTCCGTTGTGGTCGTCCGCTGAGGCCTACCCGTTTTGCATAATCATGTTTTTCACCCTAAGAGCAGGCGTGACTAACATGCTAATTTCTGAGGGAAAAGGTATCGGGACAAAATGGGAAAAAATAAAATAAATTCCCGGAAGGCACGCCGCATTCGGATTGAATCCCCAAAGAACCCACTCCGGAGAAGCCTTTGGCATATTTGGCAGGGGGCGGGGCCCGAGGACTAAAGCACCTCGGTCGGCATCTTTTGCCCAGAGCGGAGTGGGAGGAGTCGGAGTACAAAAGGCCAAGGCGGTTCCACCGCCTGCCCCGCTCAGCCATGAAGATGAGCCCCGCTGCTCTGGTTTCCGCTTTCCTGGCTTGCTCGCTAGCGACCCTCCTGCTGCTGAAATGGCGGAAGAAGCGGAAGGTCCAGGACAAGATAGCGAAGGCGAGGAGCCGGCGGGAGGGCGCCTTCCAGCAGATGGAAAGAGCCACACAACGCTTTCAAGAGCAGGTCAGGGGAGAAGCCGTGTTCCTTCCTTCCTTCCTTCCTTCCTTCCTTCCTTCCTTCCTTCCTTCCTTCCTTCCTTCCTTCCTTCCTCCCTCCCTCCCTCCCTCCCTCCCTCCCTCCCTCCCTCCCTCCCTCCCTCCCTTCCTACCTACCTTTCCTTTCCACCTTCCTTCCATTCCTTCCTTCTTTCTCTTTCTTTCTTTCTTTCTTCCTCCCTCCCTCCTTTCTTTCTTTCTTTCTTTCTTTCTTTTCCTTCTTTTCCTTCCCTTCCCTTCCATTGTTTCCTTTCTCCCCTAACTCTGCCACTCTGAGGTCTGTACAATGAGCAGACTGTTCACAACCAGTAGGGAGGAGTAAGGAGGGGTTAAGAGCTTTGAAATGGGGATGGACTTTCTCGGAGAAATTTACCTTTCTTCTAAAGCTTGCAGTCTTTTCTGGAGGAATGCAGCTCCTTAGTTTCATTTTTTTCATTCCACACATAGATTTTTTTTTTTTGTTTTAAATGTGGAAATAGATTGTTATCCTGGTTGGTGCAACCCCTGCAGGCTTGCAATAGGTCAATGAAATTCGACCAAATCCAGATTTCTGCTTCTCACAGGAAGGTTTGGTGGGGCAAATAGATAGCTCCCAAACCGCTTGTGTCAGAAGTTTGTGTGTTACTCTTCCATACAGACTAGTTTAGTAAGACCTCTGGAGGGCAGCCAATAACTGAAAGAGAAATCAAGTACAGTATCTGGATTCTGGAGATTTAAAGCCTGCTCTCTTATGAATTCAGGTTGACTATTCTGAGTTGCTGGGGATCACTATATAAAAGGCAGATGTGGTGGAGAAGTTGGAAGGTTTTGATATACATCTGTTTGACAAGTATATTTTTATTTTTTTATTTTTTTTTTGTTCAATTTATATGAGCACCTAACTCAAACTGATCACTGGGTGGGCAGGTAACAAAATTAAAATAAATATACCAAAATCCTAAATAATGTATGTGCCTTTATCTAATAAAACAGTTCTATTTTGAAGTTTATCTAATTAGAATATTATTCACAGGATGCATAATTAGAAACTTGCCCATACTTGTGTATTTCATCATACAGTCAAGGATTTGTCTTGAGTAAAAGGTTATTTTCATTTTCATAATTGAAATGAAGAAATCTGAAAGCAGCCCTTACCAAGTGAGTTGTGTTAACCCATTCAACAATTGCATATTTATTTATTTAAACATTTATATAGTCATACATCTTCTAAAACAAACTCTGGGCAGCTCCCAATCAAAAGTTGAAAACACATGTTTTCTCTCCAGAAGTAATTACATTGAATTAAGTAAAATTTACTTCTAATGAATATATTAATCATACTTTTATGGCTGTCCAGCTCACAAAAAGCAAGTCTGGGGGAATGAGTAAATGAATAAAATAAATATAAAAGCTAATCATTATAAAAATATGAAAGTCATAGTAAACGCTATATAAAAACTATATAAAAACGTGAACTGTATATACTGCATGGAGAGAATAAAAAGATCAACCATAATGGAGCCATCAAAGAATGTCTCTGGTTCCTTGGGGTTCCCAGATCTTAGGTTAGGTTACCTTCACCCCTGTTTACAGCCCTCTCTAAGCGGTTTACAGAGTCAGCATATCGCCCCCAACAATCCGAGTCCTCATTTTACCCATTTCGGAAGGATGGAAGGCTGAGTCAACCTTGAGCCTGGTGAGATTTGAACTGGCGAACTACAGCCAGCAGTCAGCAGAAGCAACTTGCAGTACTGTGCTCTAACCACTGTGCTACCAAGGCTCATAACATTGCTTTTTGGCTTTTCACATTGGCTTCTCTGAGTAAGCCTCCCCCAAGCAAATCTGCAAATTTGCATTGTTTTAAATATTTATTTATTTATTTGATTGATTGATTGATTGATTGATTGATTGATTTTTATGCCGCCCTTCTCCTTAGACTCAGGGCGGCTCACAACATGTTAGCAATAGCACTTTTTAATAGAGCCAGCATATTGCCCCCACAGTCCGGGTCCTCATTTTACCCACCTCAGAAGGATGGAAGGCTGAGTCAACCTTGAGCCGGTGATGAGATTTGAACCACTGACCTAAAGATCTACAGTCAGCTGCAGTGGCCTTGCAGTACAGCACTCTACCTGCTGCGCCACCCCGGTTCTTCCTATGGATGAGAGCATCAATTATAGGATTGATTAGTTTATACTGGACTCGCCTTCAGCTATATTGCAAAATTTTAAATGTTTATAGGTAGATTATATATGTATCTAAAAGAAAGTATTTTGTTATATACATGGGGATTTTTTTTTCTCTTTCAGAACCCAAATCACCTACCAGAACCTATTTTATCATTGACTTTACATGAACTCTGTCAGAAACTTGGAGATGGCTCACTCACAGCTGAGAGTGTTTTCTACACCTATGTGGATAAGGTGAGGCATTCATTCCCTGAGCTCACAAAAAATGAGATATATGTGTAGAATAGGATTATTATGAGTCAAACTGAACTTTTCCTGAGGATACAAAAAAAATTTTTTTAACTAGATTTGAAAATTGTTTTATGAGTCTGCATTTTTCTTGTGGGTCACATATTTCCATGGCATCTTCTTTCCTGTTGCTGTTATAAGGGTCTCACTAGTGTTAGAAAATTTTATCTCTTTTGCATAGAAAACATTTTGTCAGTGTAGCAATAAACTTCACAAACAGATTCTACAGCTAATTATTCCGGAGGGGGAAAACACTCATTGAGTTCAGTGGTTAATGCTCCAAGGTAGTTGTATATAATAGTATGTTTCCCCAAAAAAGCCAACATCAGATAATCTTTTCAAGTCTTAAATCTATTAATCGAGAAATAATTTGAAAATAAATACACAGAAGTGAAAGAGACTGTGTTTCCCTGCTTTTTCTAGGCCTTGAAAGTGACTGCAGATGTCAACTGCATAGTCGATTACATAGCAGAGGAGGAATCCCAGCTTCTGTGTATGAACAAGGAAGAAAGAAAAGGCTTACTCTATGGAGTTCCCATCAGCATAAAGGATTCCATTAATTGCAAGGTATAGTTGGGGTGGACGTAGGGTGGGTATGCAGAGATTTTATGTGGCCAAACAGGTGGATGTACCACTTGTATTCCATTATATAATAAGGGGCATCTTGGCTTTGGATTTGAATTGCTTCTAGCAGGTGCTTATACGTCACAGGGGACAACCCCGGCGTGTCATGTTGCCATCATGTGATGTTTTTTCTCTTTGTGGAGCTGGGGTGGGCGTGGCCTGGGCATGAAGGATCCGGCAGTTTGACACCCCTAGTATACAGGTTAGTTAATATGAGATCATTTTTTCATCTGCCTATATCTCTTAGCTCAAGTCAGTTAATGTTGTGGATGTCAGCAAAATGTTCCTCAATAAAAGTTGTCAATTATACTGATTTCATACAAAAAAATTCAAAAATATTTAGAAAATTGGGCAAATTTATTTATTTATTTATTTATTGGATTTGTATGCGCCCCTCTCCATAGACTCGGGGCGGCTAACAACAATGATAAAAACAGCCTGTAGCAATCCAATAATAAAACAACTGAAAATCCTTATTATAAAACACACAAACATACCATGCATAACTCAAAAATTACATTTTTTTTAAAAAAATTGGGAGAATAGCCACTATAAAAATGAATGTATTGCAAAAAATTATTTATTTATTTCAAACTGCTCCAATAAAATTAGGGGGGAAATTTATACAGATTTAAGTAAAATAATTTTGAAATGTATTTGGAATGGGAAAACGGCTAGTATAAAAAGAAAACTGTTACAGGATAAAAGGAAAAAAAGTTTTGGACTATCAGACTTGGAATCAGGCAGTAGTGTGGTAAATAAAATAAATCAAAACAGGTATGGGTATTCGTATTTATGTATATAGACACATGAAAACAAGGTGATAGGTGGATATAGTTAGATGAAATGTTAGATATTAAGAAGAAATTATATGTAGGACTTAGGAAATAAACAAATAAATATGAGTTAAACAGAAATACAAAAATATAGTATGTATACCAATACAGTACTCTGTAAAATGAATATTTTATGGTATATGGTATATTATTTATTTATTTATTTTAATTATTTATTTATTTTTTATTTATTCGATTTTTATGCCGCCCTTCTCCTTAGACTCAGGGCGGCTTACAACATGTTAGCAATAGCACTTTTTTAACAGAGCTAGGCTATTGCCCCCACAATCCGGGTCCTCATTTTACCCACCTCGGAAGGATGGAAGGCTGAGTCAACCTTGAGCTGGTGATAAGATTAGTATCACTGACCTATAGATCTACAGTCAGTTTCAGTGGCCTGCAGTACAGCACTGTACCTGCTGCACCACCCCAGTTTATGATTTCTTGAAATGGGTGTAACCATATACGGCAATTTAAATCAGAAGCAGGGGTTTAAAAATCACAGTGTCTTGCATCATTATAACCTTGCTAAATCAAAACCAAACTGGATCAGTGTGATGTCTAAATTCAGTTATACTGTTAATTGATCTAATTTACTGTGGGCAGTTCTTATGCTGTTCAGGAATTCAGGGAAGAATTTATCCTTGGACCTTCTGTATATAATGTTCCACAGAGGAACTAATAAAGACATTACCAATTTGTTCTTGCTTTGTAACATCTTAAAAAGCACCATTGAACGATATCTGATGTTTCTACGAGGAACCCAAATTTCCTTCTCATCTTTATATCTTTTTCCTCATCACAGGGCCATGACACTACTTTAGGCTTTGTAAAGCGTCTCTTCCAGCCAGCGGCAGAAGATGCTGTTGTGGTGCAGGTGTTGAAACATCAAGGAGCAATTCCATTTGTAAAAACAAATGTTCCCCAATCTCTACTGAAGTAAATCATGTATTTATTTTTCTCATTGTCTATGTTTTGATTTTTATATCCTTTACTTAAGACTATTCATTCAGCTATCATTGTAACTTACAGTAGTACCTAAGGAAGGGATTTATGACCAAGTAAATCATTTGAGGTTACAGCTGTTGCAGTGCTCTTGTGATCAAAGTCCAGGTGTTTGGTAGCTCATCTGCATTTACAGTTGCAGAAGAGTTTTAACACTTTCCCACCTTCCCTGTCTCCCCCTCCCTTTTGGGCTCCTGACTCCCTAGCTGACCTTTGCCATCTTCTTCCTCCCCCTGCTGACCAGGTATGCTGCTTACATGCACTCCTGGGTTTGGTTTATGGTCACTCATTCGCACAAACCTGATCAGTAGCTGAACTCAAATCACGTTCACCTGAATATTGAAGCATAACAGGTTCTTCGGAATAGAATAGAATAGAATTTTTATTGGCCAAGTGTGATTGGACACACAAGGAATTTGTCTTGGTGCATATGCTCTCAGCGTACATAAAATACAATATACATTTGTCAAGAATCATGTGGTACAGACAGTTATAGAGGTGCAGATGACAGACTCAATGATTCCTCTGTAGAACTGTATCAGCAGCTCCTTGGGCAGTTTGAGCTTCCTGAGCTGGCGCAGAAAGAACGTTCTTTGTTGTGCTTTTTTGATGATGTTTTTGATGTTAGGTGACCATTTTAGGTCTTGAGATATGATAGAACCTAGAAATTTGAAGGTCTCTACTGTTGATACTGTGTTGTGTAGTATTGTGAGAGGTGGAAGGGTGGAAGGGTTTCTCTTAAAGTCTACCACCATTTCTACGGTTTTGAGTGTGTTCAGTTCTAGATTGTTCTGGTCACACCACAAGGATAGTTGTTCAACTTCCCATCTGTATGCGGATTCATCATTGTCTCGAATGAGTCCGAATACAGTGAGACCCAGTGAATTTAAATTAAGAATTTAACCTTTTTAGTACAACATATGTTTTCCCTTTCAGCTACATCTCAAGTAGGCTGCCAGGCACTAGCTGGAGGGATGGAAGCCACCAAATCTTGGATCCAAAGACAAAGAGTGGGTGGGCTTCAGAGCCCCTTTTGTCTCTAAATGTCCTTGCTTTGTTGATTCACAAAACTGGCAGCTACTTTTACCTTGTTGATTTACAAGTCTGGTATTTGTTGAGGGCACTTGGGGTGTGAGTGTAAAGAGGAGCATTTCCTGTGGTGAGGCCAAGGGTGGGCTGCTAAGGTGGAACGGTGACGTGTGCTCGCCACCGTGGCTCTGAGTGCTAGTGGAGTCCAGTGCAATTATGCTACTTCACCTATGCAGGTAGCAGAATCGCGCATGGAGACGCAGGTGCACCCGTGTTTTGGTGCAGTTTATTCCTTCCGTGTGCGGAATATTTGGAACTATTCCAAAGCCAATTGCTGACAGTGTTCTTTGTCTTTTCAGTTATGACTGCAGTAATCCGATCTTTGGGTCAACAGTGCATCCTTTGGATCCCACCAAAAGCCCTGGAGGATCGTCAGGAGGGGAAGGCGCTCTTATTAAAAATGGAGGGTCCATTCTGGGCATTGGCACAGATATAGCAGGCAGCATTCGTATTCCAAGTGCCTTTTGCGGAGTTTGTGGTTTAAAAACCACTGGCAACAGAATTAGGTTGTATACCGACTCTAATTTTTAAAATACCAAATTTAAAACATGTGGATTATTTCTTTTAGATTCTTGATGTATTATAACTTGATGTATTATATTGCTTCCTCGTCTACTGTAACTGTGTATCAGAGTTGCCAAGAAAGGCAGAACTAAAAATTAATTCAAATAGTGAAAATTAATCAGATAATTGACAAGGTAAAATCTTGTTTAATTGCTTGTTTAATTGTTGAATTGCTTTTTACATCTGTAATCTTACGTCCGCTTCGAGTGAATTTTGTTTAACATATGAAATGTCCTGTTCTCCCATGTCTCTGGAAGGAGAGTCCATCATGGGTTTAGCTCGAGTCTTATTGGTAGGGACTGAGTTATAAATTAATATAATTATCATATTAATTAGGTACCGCCCCCTTGCTGCCCCCGTACCTCAGTTTTAAAAAACTCAGTCAAGGAAGGGACTATGAGTTTTTTACTCCTGAGGGAGAGTAATTAATTTTATGGTTAATAAAGAGTATCAACTGTTAATTTCTGTATTAATGTTGTTGTTTTATCTTTCTACAGGTGACAGAAGGTTTGGGGTTCCTGCCCTCCGCGGGCAGCACCCCCCTCGGTCTCCTTATGGGGCCTCTTGTAGGTCCCTGTCCCCAGAGGTCAAACCTAGCCCTACACCTCGGGTGGGTGGGGGGGGTCCGCCCCCCCCCCCCCATTAACGAGGGCGGCAAGAAGTCAAATAACGTAAATATAAAATGAATAAAATGAACAGACCAAGCGAAAGCAGCACATTGGAGCGCCTGTCAGCTGATCCCCAGCGTGCTGGACACAGGCACCGAGACAAGCCGGGCTAAAGGCAGGCAGAGCGCAGCGGCGCCGCAGGAAGCGATTCCTTGCTGTCCCCAGCTTCCCGGCTAGATGGACGGCCAGAGAGCCGAGGGGAAAGTCGCGCCCGCCATTTTGGATGGCAAAAAAAGTGCGAAAAGCCGGCATTGCTACCGGCAAGCTTGGCGGCGAGCCAGGAGCAGTTTGGAGTCTGCCTAGTGACTCCTCTGATTGGCGGTGGGCAGGTCACGTGACGTGACGTCATAGCCCACATCGAGCAACCAAGCTGTGCTGCAGCCTACTGCTTTAATTGTGAGAGAGAGTTGCTTCGATTGTCATTCTGGTGCTGCTTGTATAAAAATAGACTGTGAGTACGCTGCCCCGTTATAATATTAAACAAGGATGGCTGATCAATCCAGCACTCGTGGGGAGGACCAGCCTCAATCCACTGCTGTGCCTGCAAAAAGCAAGGAAAAGGTGTCTGGCAAGGCCAAATCCAAGTCTTCCCAGTCCTCAGCTTCAATTAAGGAGGCTGAGAGAAAGATCAAGGCCTTAGAACAGAGGCTGGAGGCGGCCTTAGCTTCTCCTGCTTCAGGAATCCTGGCCATACCCCCATTCCAGCCTCTTCCCCCTTCAAGAACAGCATCCCCTGGATTGTCCTTGGGGGCCATGGGCACTGCAAGTGAAAGGGATTGGTCTCCTGACCGCCAGGCCTTACCAGGCCCTACTCCACCTTCATCTTTCGCTAGGCCAGATAGGCCTGCTTCAGCCAGCCATCATGCTTATGGGGTTTCTTCAGGAACACAGGCTTGTGCTCCAACAGCAACGTTTACACCAACAGCTGCAGGGCTTAGATCCCACACTGATGTCTGGCAGGCCTTCCCGCCATCCCTGCAGGACATGATTGCTAACGTTTATGCGCAGGGAATGGCGGTTGGGGCACAAAGTGTGACACCCCCATTGCCACAGTCATACCATCCCAGGGACCTTTGGTCAGCACCACCGCCCCCACCTGGGCTGGATTCACTGGCAGAAGACACTGGGCTGCTGGAGGAGGACAGTGAGCATGGGAACAATGAACTGTCTGATGATGAGTATGCCTTTCCAGAACAGCCCGCTCCCGCAGGGCTATTTAAGCCAACATTGTTTAGGCTACTCTTGCACAAGGTGAAACAAACCTTGGATGTGCCAGGTGCAGCAGCACCTCCGGATGCAGGTGATGGACTTAGAACTTCTGCTTCCCTGTGCAATAGTACCCCGTACCGATGCCGGCAGCCATTTCGATGGGACCCAGCTTCCGGAGTTACCCAGGCCTCCAGGCCTTATTCGCAGGGCCAATATGGTCAGTCCTATTCGTACCGCAACGATAGGACCTACTTCCAGGGCCGGGGCAGAGGATATCAATCGTCAAAACGGCCCTTTCGTGGTTCCAACCAGCGAGGTTTCCGTGGAGCCAAGTGACTCCACAGGGCAGGTCCCTTTGGGGGGAAAACTCCAAAGGTTTTGTACCGCCTGGACGGCCACAACCTCCGACGCTTGGATTTTGGACACAGTGACCCGAGGGCTCCGCCTCGAATTTTTATGTCTCCCACCTACCCAATTTGTGCCCTGTCCAGTGCCCGCCGATGCTGCCAGGCGGGCATTGCTGGAGCAGGAGATCGCACATCTCCTGGAGATCCACGCCATCGAGAAGGTGCCAACCCACATGGAGGGCATGGGGTTCTACTCCAGGGTCTTCATAGTGCCCAAGTCATCGGGAGGTTGCAGGCTAATTTTGAACCTGAAGCGCCTAAACAGGTACGTGCTATACCGCAGGTTCAAAATGGCCTCCCTTCGCACCATACTCGCGTCAATCAGAAACCGAGATCTCATGTCATCCATCAACCTGAAGGAGGCGTATTTGCATATCCCCATCCATCCGGGGCACCGGAGATACCTCCGGTTTTATGTCCAAGGGAAGCACTACCAGTACCGGGCAATGCCATTTGGCCTATCCTCCGCCCCGCGTACCTTCACGAAGTTACTGGACTCGCTGATCGCCTTCTTACAGTCCCGATCGATAAGAATAATCGCTTACTTGGACGATATCCTCTTACTGGCCAGGGATCTGGCGACTGCGCAACGAGACCTACGAGCCACGTTAGCACTGTTGCAGGAACATGGCTTTACAATAAACGAGGGAAAGAGTCACCTTTTCCCCACCTCCACTATTACTCATCTCGGCGCGGTGATAGACACCACCACCATGGAAGTCTACCTGTCATTGGAACGACGACGCAACATTCAGACCTTAGTCAACAAGTTGCAACACCACCGGATGGTGACG
The DNA here is from genome assembly GCF_031021105.1 of Erythrolamprus reginae. Taxonomy (NCBI): domain Eukaryota; kingdom Metazoa; phylum Chordata; class Lepidosauria; order Squamata; family Dipsadidae; genus Erythrolamprus; species Erythrolamprus reginae. Next base: position 72,150,783 of record NC_091952.1, read on the forward strand.
CTGGCCCTTTTATCCAAGGTGCTCGGGACACTAGTGTCATGCGTGGACATTGTTCCCTGGGCACGGTATCATTTTCGCACGCTGCAATGGACATTACTCCCATACCAGAAACGACGGGTCAGTCATACACACAGACTGGTCACGGTAGGAAGTCGCCTACGAGCCTCCTTGAAATGGTGGCAGTCCCGGGCAATACATCGAGGGTCTCCCTTTGGCCACTTACACCATGTCATTGTGACCACGGATGCAAGCCTCCTTGGTTGGGGGGCACATGTGGACCGTCATGTAACTCAGGGGTTGTGGCTTCCCCAGGACTTGACCCCAACGAATATCAACTTCCTGGAGCTGAAAGCGGTCCGTCTCGCCCTGCTAACCTTCACTCCGTTCCTTCAGGGAAATCATGTGCTGATTCGTACGGACAATGTCGCGACCAGGGCGCATCTCAACCACCAGGGGGGGACCAGATCGCTCAGACTGATGGAGGAAACTCAGCTCCTCTTCGACTGGGCAGAGGTCCACCTGGCATCTCTCCACGCGGAGCACATTGCGGGGGAAACCAATACTCAGGCGGATTGGCTAAGTCGGCAAACAGTGGACCCAGGGGAGTGGAGTCTCACCCTGCTGTTGTTCCAGCAGGTGACCAAAAGGTTTGGCAACCCGACGGTGGATCTGTTTGCGACTACGTACAATACTCAGCTTCCCCGCTTTTATTCCAGGTTCCCCACGCCGGGAGCCCAGGGGACCAATGCCTTGCACTCCCCGTGGCCCAAAGAACTGCTATACGCCTTCCCGCCAATACCACTCATCCCCAAAGTGATAGAGAAGATCATAGTGGAACAGGCGGAGATCATCTTGATGGCACCCCATTGGCCGCGGAGGGCTTGGTTCGCCGACCTAATGGGACTCTCAATTGTTCAACCCTGGCGGATTCCAGATGACCAAATCATCCTCACTCAGGGAGCAATCTTCCATCCGGAGCCACAGTGGTTCCATCTGACCGCTTGGCGCTTGAGGGGGACAGATTGAGAGCCTGGCATATTCCTGAGAATGTCATCGCTACGATCCAGTCGGCCAGGAGGCCTTCGACGACTAGGATTTACCAGGCCACTTGGACCGCATTCGACACCTTTTGTAGGGATAGACATCAGCGACCGCAAGATGCTAGTGTGGTAGTGGTGTTGGAATTCTTACAATCCGGACTAGAGAAAGGACTGGCTCCCAACACCTTGAAAAGGCAGGTGGCAGCTTTGGCAACGATTGTTCGACCTGAGAATGGTGGTTCGTTGGCTCACCATGCCTTGATCAGGGACTTTCTGAAAGGGGCTGCCAATAGGCATCCTCCACCAATACGACGTTTTCCTACTTGGGATCTTACCATAGTACTACAAGCGCTCACAGCGCCCCCATTCGAGCCGCTGAGGACGGTTTCTTTAAGGATGTTATCCCTTAAGACAGCGTTCTTGGTGGCCATTACATCGGCACGACGGGGTGTCGGAACTGTCTGCCTTGTCAGTAAGGCCGGACCTTTGTACGTTTCATCCTAATAAGGTTGTTCTCCGTTTGGACCCAACGTTCATACCAAAGGTCAACACCCATTTTCACCGGATACAGGAACTTGTCCTGCCAGATTTCTGCGTGCATGGGTCACATCCGCTGGAGCTTAAGTGGCATAAAATAGATGTGCGCAGAGCTGTGAAACTCTATATTAGGCGCACTGCCCCTTTCCGCAAGTCTGAGGCCCTGTTTGTCTCCTTTGGTCAACATCGATTGGGCCTCAGGGTGTCCTCGCAGACCATTAGCCAGTGGTTGAAGCTTTGTATCACAGAGGCGTACAAAGCAGATTCCCGGACGTTGCCTAGTGGAATCACGGCTCATTCGACTCGTAGTGCCGCTACTTCTGCGGCATGGGCCACTCAGGCATCGATAGAGGACATCTGTAGGGCGGCCACGTGGGCCTCTCCGACCACCTTTATACGGCATTATAAACTGGACACATTTGCTTCGGCTGAGGCGTCCTTTGGGAGGAGAGTTTTGCAGCAAGTGTGTGATCCTACTAGGACATGATTCAATGATATCCCTCCCTGGAACACTGGAACTTGGGTATATCCCATGATGGACTCTCCTTCCAGAGACATGGGAGAAGAACCGTTGTACTCACCTGAACGGTCTTCTCCAGGTCCTGGAAGGAGAGTCCATACCCCTCCCATTGAACCATGGTTATTGTGGCATTCAGTTACTGGTTGTTGTTGGTTGTTAAATAAATTTCTGTTATTACTTGAATTCGTTTTTTAAAACTGAGGTACAGGGGCAGCAAGGGGGCGGTACCTAATTAATATGATAATTATATTAATTTATAACTCAGTCCCTACCAATAAGACTCGAGCTAAACCCATGATGGACTCTCCTTCCAGGACCTGGAGAAGACCGTTCAGGTGAGTACAACGGTTCTTTTACACTGCTTTACCGTAATCAACATGTTGTGAACTTCCAATCTTTATTGGTTATGTTTTAATTAGTGGAGCAGTATATGCATCTGCTATTGCTATTGCTAGTGTAGTAAGTTTGGCTGGAAACTTGGCTATTTTTGTTCCTAACCCTGTTCAACTAGGTAAACCGGAAATGTTCTCAACATGTCATCTATGTTAAGTTCCCGTTTAGAATGTAAAGAAAGAGGAATTGATATTGAAAATTGGGAATTTTGACCGCTTTGCTAAAACTACTCTTTTGATGTCTCCATAGCAAAAGAGGAATTGTCCCCTGTGTCGCCGGTCAGAGAGGAGGTAAGATACTATTATTCGATTAGATAAATGGGAAGTTTACTTCAAGTGAATAAGTTATTCTTTGACATTCTTGTTCTCCCAAAAACAATTTCATCAGTTTACAAATCAAATTACAATAGAAAGCAAATTTGGAAAATGTTGGCAGCTGACAGCTTTTTTTAAAAAAAGTATGAACTCAGCGCAATGACTTAATGCCAGTAACAACCATGCACTTTTACATGAATATTTTATTGTCACTTTGTCTTTTAAAAGAAAAGACATATTCTTTTGAAATTAGCAATGGGGTATTGTAACAAGAACTTACCAGGAAATGGTTTGAGAATGTTGGTAGTTGTTTCCTAGTCTAGATATTTTATTTTATTTTATTTATTTATTTATTCATTCATTCATTCATTCATTTAATTGATTTATATGGCTCTGAGTGACTAACAAAGAGATTACAGGTAGTCCTTAACTTGTGATCATAATTGAAATCAACATTTTGGTCATAAGTCGTTCCAGTCACAAGTCAAGTCCATTACATGACAAGATCTGATTTTATAACATTCAATAAGTGTAGAATTCATAGACACAAAGACATGATTTATGGAGGAAAGCTTTGTCCAAGTTAGAAATTTATCTGAGATGAGCAGCCCCATGTTCAGAAGCTCTCTCTTTCTGGACTCTCTTGTTATTATTTATAACAAGTTTCTTGTGTATACATGTATAAAATATTTACTTTACTAATTTAGTTACAATGAATAAATGGTTAATATGTGACACATACTATACAGACAAATCCAGTCAAGGTATAATTGCTAACTCAACAGAGGAATGTCTATTTAACTGTTACCCTAGACCAGGGGTAGGCAAAGTTGTCTCTTCTATGACTTGTGGTCTTCAATTCCCAGAATTTCTGAGCCAATCATGCTAGCTCAGGAATTCTGGGAGTTGAAGTCCACATGTCATAGAAGAGCCAGCTTTGCCTACCCCTGCCCTAGACAAAAAGAAGAGTTTTAATTGCCTTCGGTAAACAGGAGCTGAGTAAATAGATATTTCCTTAAACTAATTAAACAAGTAGGTTGCCTAATCATATCAACCAGAGGGCGTTCCATATTCTTGGCAGACAACATTGATACTTAACCTACAAATAAGTACGTAAATCACTGTGGTTGTTGTGGCAGATTATTCACTTAACGATCGCAGTGATTTGCTTAACTGTAGCACAAAGGTCGCAAAATGGGGCAAAATTCAATTAACAACTGCCTTGCTTAGCAGTGGAAATTTTGTGCTCAATTGAGAACTACTTGTATCATCAGTGTGTTGATGACACTTAATTTCCTGCCAGTAGATGGCCTCATCCAGAAAGCTTCATAAAGTCAGGATCTGTGGCTCCCATACTGACAATGACAACTGGAATTGGATCTGAAGAAAGGAGGGGAACCACTGCAATGCTGGGTATCCTCCGCTCCCAGCCTCCAAAGTTGTTCTAAAAAGATACCATGATCAAAGGCCATTGGGAGAGCCAGTCTCTCAGTCTGCTCCAGAGATAATCTAAAACTGTGATCAATGACATCTTAGTATTACACATCTACAAATTTGAGACATATAACATTCAACACTCAGCAAATAAAATAGGTATAAAATAGGTCATAGAAATGTAACACATGTAAAACGTTTGTAGAATAAATAGGATTAAAACTGAGTGACTGAGTGACATTTGTCCAGTATCGGGCCGTGTCAACACTCAGAGTCCGTTTGGAGTGAGCGGCATATAAATACAATGAATGAATGAATGAATGAATGAATGAATGAATGAATGAATGAATGAATGAATGAATGCATAAATAAATAAATAAATAAATAAACAAATAAACAAACAAACAAACAAACAAACAAACAAACAAATAAATAAATAAATAAATTTGTTCTTGCCAGCCTGAGATCTTCCTTTATAACTGTTGAAGGACATTGAATGTACTGTAGCATATGAAAGATGGATTATTCTTCTGTAATGGTATGTAGAATTGACCTTGGAACACAGGAGAGCTGTATGCTAGGCAATGGTTTAATAAATAATTACAATCAACAGGGGAAGGTGGGGCCTTCCTAGTTTTCAGCGGAGTAGAAGTAAAAGAGGGAAGAGGTACTTTCAGACTTGTGGCCTTCTGTTGCTGTAATCTTACTATCCATGTTTCGTAGTTCTTGTCTGAACTGTCTGAAACTTGATTGAAAAGAGTACTGTTAAGCAGTGAAGGGCTCTCTGTTGCTGGTGCTCCCGGTGCCCTCCTGGTGACTGGCATGGGTGCGTCTGTCCAGCATGTGCATGCACAGCGATGTGAGATTTCAACTTCTGTGCATGCGCAGGAAGCGAAATATCATGCAAGGATGCTCGCTCATGCGAGACTTCACTTATTTTAGGCACCAAAAATTTCAGAGATTTCACCGATTTAGCTACCAAAAATTGGCAAAATTGGCGTGCACATCTCCACTTTTCTTATCGGGACGGCGTACCGGATCATCCATGCTGCAGCCCAATTCTATTGTTAAGCCCTTTTCATCCAAGGCTTTCTGGAACTGCAAACCAACCACCTTCTCAACAAAGTTCCCCCAAAAAAGAGAAGATTGAAAATAGAGAAGAGTAAACTAATGTGTTTTTATTTATAGCACTCTTTAACTTTTTTTAAAACCCCCACTGTATTGAAAAGTTGCTCTTCTTATTGTGTTATGAAGAGTTCAAATGTAGAAGAGAGGTCATTCATTCTGAAAAGTAGGGAATGAGTTGACTCTTGGGAAGTTAATCACTTTTTTAAAAAAAAATATTTTATTTACAAATATATAATAAATACATATAATTGCGATTGACAATGAAAACATTCCGAGTTACAGAAGATAATAATCATGTCTAAACAATATACTTGACAATATACCAAGGCAAATAAACAAAAAAGTCGATAAACATACAAACATACAAAAGAAATAAAAAAAGAAAGGGAAAGAGAAGAGTAAAAGGAAGAAAGAAGTAGGCGGGTGTACGTTAGATCTGTATTGAGATTATGAACTGGATCTATTTTCTGCAGCTCATTTCCTTATATCTAATATTTGTAATTATAGATAAATAAAAGAAAGTGTTGAATAAATCAAGATAAAGAGGTTTTAAGAAAGCCAGTCCAATTTTAGAGTACATATCAATGTCTCTTGCATCTATTGAGAAAGAAGGAAAGGTTTAATACCAGATTTGTGTCTGTTTGAATATATACAGTTCTTGTCATTTGTTAGGCAAGTTGTTCTTTTTTTTTCTAACCAACACTTTTTGATGAGTTTCTGTGGTTGAAACCTTCCTCTCAGAATTTCCCGAGTCCTAAAAAGCTGCTCTTAAATGCTTTCTGTTTACTTGTTTCTTGCTTCCAGTTTTTGTTGGCTTGGGACCAATGGCACGGGATGTTGACAGCCTTGCCCTTTGCCTGAAAGCTCTCTTGTGCAAGAAAATGTTCCATCTGGATTCCACGGTCCCACCTCTTCCTTTCAACGAGCAGGTAAGATCAGTGATCCTACTAACTATACAGAGAGCTTCAGATCAGAAGAAGAACAAATAATTTGAAGAAAGTGTGAGTGTTTTTGCCACAATCATGACCACTCCCGTAAAGATGCTGTGGCTTTGCTAAAGCTCCTGTTTTAATGCATCACCCCAGAAAAATAACACTAAAAATGATAAAGCAACATACAGATTTAAAACCAGAAATATTTTGTTGGGCATTTTACCGGATAAATATAACAAGGGGAATACATATTTGATTTTACATGTATTAACTCCAGCTAGAATTGTTAAGAATTCAAGCTCTCAATGTAAAAGTTAAAAGAAACAGTTTTTAATCAAAGGCAAACCCATAAAATGCACATTACCTTTCTGGTTCAACAGCAAAGGAACTATGCAAAGAAAAGGATTCCTTTCCTCACAATTAAAACATTAACAAGTGGGCACTTAATGCACGATCATGTGTGTGCAGTAAGAAAGAGAAGAGAGGGGGGGAAACAACAAAGTGAAGACAGCAAACTGAACTTAAATACAATAATCAAAGGTGATAGGAATTTAGCTAGAAAAGACAATGATTTAAACAGACAAAACATCTTTTCCCAAAGTCCAAACATACAGAGATGATTATTTCAACATATTTAAAGGACTACCTCATTTTGTCTCCCCTTTGAACCTGTGTTAGTGAGCTCAAGAAACTAATGTCCTGAGAAAACATGATTTGGTCCTGTGCCTTAGAACTATTGGCTAAGGCAGTGTTTCCCAACCTTGGCGAATGCTGGCTGGGGAATTCTGGGAGTTGAAGTCCAGATATCTTCAAGTGGCCAAGGTTGGGAAACACTGGGCTAAAGAACTTTATTGACTTACACACCCTTGGTTGCTATCCCCTGGAGCTAAACCAGCGGGCTGATACCAGCAGATTAAACAAAAAAAATCATCAGTGATTGAAATGAAAGTTTCTATAGCTAATCTAGTGCTGATTTATCCATCGTGGTGTCCTGCTTTTAAGGCATCTAATATGATTAATTATTTTGAAATGTTCCCTTGTTCTTCTGTTGCTCTAGGTTTATGCCAGCTCTGCTCCCCTTAGAATAGGATATCATGTCACTAATTCCTACAATATGTCAAGCCCTTCCATGGCACGGGCTGTGATGGAAACCAAGGAGCTTCTGGAAATAAATGGCCATGTGGTATGTATACTTATTAGGGGAGAGGGTGTCAGTTTCAGAAGGCAACACCAGTTAGTGTAAGAAATTTTTGTAGAGGGAGAAACTGTAGAGAAGGAGAGAGAAAAACGTCATCTATTACCTGGGCCTTCCCTCCCTCCCAATTAACTTCACCTGTTACCAATAAAGGTTAGGGTTAGGGTTCTTTCATGCCAAAAGCAATTTGGCTAATTTTGCTTTTGAATACAGTGATACCTTGTCTTACAAACTTAATTGGTTCTGGGACGAGGTTCTTAAGGTGAAAAGTTTGTAAGATGAAACAATGTTTCCCATAGGAATCAATGGAAAAACGATTAAAGTGTGCAAGCCCAAAATTCACCCCTTTTGCCAACCGAAGCGCCCGTTTTTGCACTGCTGGGATTCCCCTGAGGTTTCCCTCCATAGGAAACCCCACCTCTGGACTTCTGTGTTTTTGTGCGATGCTGCAGGGGAATCCCAGCAGCACAAAAACGGGTGCTTCGCTGACAACGGAAGTCCGGAGGCGGGGCATCCCAGCAGCGGCGGTGGGTTTGTAAGGTGAAAATAGTTTGTAAGAAGAGGCAAAAAAATCTTAAACCCTGGGTTTGTATCTCGAAAAGTTTGTATGACGAGGCGTTTGTAAGATGAGGTATCACTGTATTTAATTACTGTACTCTGGTTCACTTTGCCTTCATCTCTGTAATTTGCTTATTAGTTATTTGTTATGCTAGTTTTGGTGTCCACCATACAGAGTTTAAGGGATGCGGTGGCTCAGTGGCTAAGACGCTGAGTTTGTCGATCAGGTCAGCTGTTCAACTGTTCGAATCCCTAAGCGCCACGGAACGGAGTGAGCTCCCAATGCTTGTCCCAGCTTCTGCCAACCTAGCAGTTTGAAAGCATGTAAAAATGCAAGTAGAAAAATAAGGACCATCTTTGGTGGGAAGGTAACAGTGTTTCGTGTGCCTTCGGTTTTTAGTCATGCCGGTCACATGACCATGGAGATATTTTGGGGCAGTGCTGGCTCTTCAGCTTAGAAACAGAGATGGGAACCACCTTTAGAGCTGGAAACAACTAGCATGCGTGTGTAGGGGAACATTTACTTTTAGAGAGTTTTTAAAAATGAATTCGATTTTCTTAACACAGGAGAGTCTTTATATGTGGGATGGCCCTCACACTGTTTCCAAGTGGTAGTTAATTACACAGGACTGTCCATTTGTATTGACTTTTAATAGTTGTGTGAGCCTTTCCCCAAGTGTAAGATTGAATGACATGCAAATGAATGAAGTTTTATCATTTTGTGATAAATTTGTAATTAATTTAGAGCAACGATTTTGAACTTGGAAACTTCAAGAGGCACAGACTTCAATTCCCATTATTAGTATGCTTACACATCCTAAAATAGCCAAGTTTGATTTAGAGAAATTGTTTTTTCCCCCACAGTCGTGTTTCTGACTAGAGATATTTTCCCCATTTTTTTTTAGAAAAACACCTTTTTTTGTGAATGTTCTTTCATTTCTTTTTAGTTGGTCCCCTTTGAGCCAGATCACATGGCCTACCTTATGAGCCACATAGTTCCTGCTTCGCTTTTTGGTGATGGTGCTGCCACGTTACTGCAGTCTTTGTAAGTATTTCATTTTCTATAGTCTGAAATGCTGGTGAGACCACATTTGGAATACTGTGTTCAGTTCTGGAGACCTCACCTACAAAAAGATATTGACAAAATTGAACGGGTCCAAAGACGGGCTACAAGAATGGTGGAAGGTCTTAAGCATAAAACGTATCAGGAAAGACTTAATGAACTCAATCTGTATAGTCTGGAGGACAGAAGGAAAAGGGGGGACATGATCGAAACATTTAAATATATTAAAGGGTTAAATAAGGTCCAGGAAGGAAGTGTTTTTAATAGGAAAGTGAACACAAGAACAAGGGGACACAATCTGAAGTTATTTGGGGGAAAGATCAAAAGCAACATGAGAAAATATTATTTTACTGAAAGAGTAGTAGATCCTTGGAACAAACTTCCAGCAGACGTGGTAGATAAATCCACAGTAACTGAATTTAAACATGCCTGGGATAAACAAATATCCATCCTAAGATAAAATACAGAAAATAGTATAAGGGCAGACTAGATGGACCATGAGGTCTTTTTCTGCCGTCAGACTTCTATGTTTCTATGAAGTGTATATGTGGTGAAATAAGAGCAGTAGAAGGCTTATCTTGTAAATGTGATTCCCCCCACCTTCTTCTCTTCAGTTTCCAGTTATTTTTGTCAGGTGGAGAGACAGGGTTTTAATTTCTGTCATGCTGAAAGCTGCTAAGAATGAAACATTTGGGACTAGTGAACTTCCGCTGTTTGAATCTTTTTTCCCAATTGCTCCAAACAACGACATCCCTAACTCTGCTGGAAGCTTTATTGTTATTATAGATCTAAGATACTACAGGTAGTTTTCACTTAGTGACCAAAATTATAATTGGCAACTCCATCACTAAGCGCCACCACTACTAAATGGAAAAATCAGGTTACCATGATGAGCATATAATGTGTTTTCACATTTGTCCCACGACAATCATTGAGAGAGACATTGTGTATCTTCGACTTGCAATTATACTGCTGCTTTATCTATTCTGATTGTTGGAAGCCAGTTGTACAACAGTGAATGATGTTCACAAGACCGTATGTTTCCCTGCAATGATCTGCAAATAATGGTTGAAAAGTTATTCTTACCCTTCCCCAACTCTTGTAACTTCAAACAGTTGTTACACAAGGCAATTGGCAAACGATGGCTACCTGTATGCATGTGAAAGGCTATAAGCTATTAATAAAAGTGCTTCATTGAAAAGCCTTGAGGTAATGAGATACCTTCTATAAATCAGTAATTGGTTAAAAAAAAGTTTAGGATGAAGGTTAGAATAAATGGATAGCTTTTACAATGGAAAGAAGTAAGATTCTACCAATTGTGACCACATGACTGCAGAGTGATAGTGCAACATTTTATGATTGCTGGAAGAGCTTTATTTAGCCATAAAGCACCCTTTTCAAAACCATCTGTAATTCCAGACTATTGTTAAACAAACAGTTTTGACTCAAGGACTACCTATACATCTGATTTAGTAGGATTTTCCTCTTGGTTGTTACAGTTTAATCAGAATTGTTAATCAGAGCATGGAAAATAGACATTTCAGCCAGTAGTGATAGATGATGCCTGAAGTTGAAAGATAACTTCCATTTTGAAAATTATCTTAGCATTTAATTTATATGCTTGGATTGTCTGGGTTGCCTTTCAGTGAAGACGAACCTATAGATCCGAAACTAAGGATTAACATTCTGTTGTTCAAATTACCTTATTGGATGCGAAAAGTCCTATCCTGGATTATAAGACCAATAGTAAGTAGTATCTCCTACTACCTTTATCTACCTGGAGCAGAGTTTCCCAACTTATGTTCAGTTATCTGTGCCTGTGTTATTGGGGGGTTCTAATGTGACATTGCATTCTCGCACAAAATTCCTATAACTTCCATTCCCTCAAACATTTCATCCCTATTAGTAAGTAAGTTCACTATAGCGTGACTTGGTGGGTGTGGCTTGGTGGGGTCATGTGACTGACTGGGCGTGGCCAACCTAACATCACTCACTGCAAGGTGGGGTAGCATCACTTCACCAATCCATGTCCACAGAACCAACAAAAAAGTTTGATCAAGACTTCTACTCTTTCTCACCTCCTTCATGTTTGCTTTGGGTGTATGAGCATAAGAAGGAGGAGAAAAGCAACTAAGGTGCGGTGGCACAAAGAAGCTGAACTTTTTTCCCTTTCCGCTACATCGGAACTGTTCAGAAGACAGCTCTTGCAGCCACCTGTCCCTTTATGGCCCCCCCTACCCCTGCGTTGAAGTACCTTAAAGGCTGTTGTTTTCGACTGCCTTCTGAGCAGCTCCACTGTGACACGGTCCCTCCACCTGCTGTTGTTCTCCTGGCTGTGTCTGGCCCTGAGCTGCACCCTCAGGCAATGGTGTCTGTACAACCAGCGTGAACAGGGTGGCTGTCCCAGGACCATTGCCTCTGTCGCCGCCCTGTTCACACATCCCATTGCCTGCCAGTGCTTGGCTGGACCCGGCCAGGGGAATGGCAGCAGCAGGAGGGACCGCATCACAACGGAGCTCCTCAGAAGGCAGCCAAAAACGACTGCCAGCAGCTGGAGGCTTCTTTGCGTGAAAGGTGGTCGAGCCTCGCTGTGTCCTCCCAAGGTGCAAGGATAGATGAGGGAGGTGGCGGGTGAGCGAGCGGCAACTCCAGGGCAAGGCCAGAGCCAGGGAATCACGCATTCCCCAACCTGGCCAAGGCAGGCGGCAAGTGGGCAGCAGTTCCAGGGCAAGGCCGGAGCTGGGAAATCACACATTCCCTGGCCAAGGTGGGGGGCAGCTCTGGGGCCCTAGGGAATGGCATATCCTGGGCCCCGACTCAAGGTGAAGGATGAGCGGGCAGCATGTATTACCTATCTTTGCTGAGCTAAGTGGGTGAGGTGACTGGCGAGACAATTAGCTGGACCGCATGGGGAAGGGAACATGGGCGTGGGTGAGTGGGGTGAATGTTTGGAAGGGCAGGTGTGGGTGGGGCTAGCCAGGAGTGTTTTTTGCCAGTTCAGTGAACCGATTCAAATCGTCCCTACTGGTTCTCCCGAATCGGTTGAAATTCATCCTTGGATGTAAGGTATATCAGGCTGCACTAAACAACTGAGCTAACTTTGTCTTCAACCTTCCAAATGGGTTGGCACTATTGTTCTCCAGCCAGGAAAGGCTAAAGAAGTAGATTTGTGCTTCTTGGGCTAGTTGTGTTTCGTTCTAAGTTTTTGGTGAAGTATAATATTAAAGGGTCTTTACCAGTTATTTTCATATCAACGCCAAATAGGGCATTTTTCATTTATTTTTCCTTAGAATATTCGTCAGTCAAGAAGTATGGGCAATTTGCGAGAAAGGTAAATATCTTTGGTGGAAGATTAAGGCCTTAATCTCTTAATATTGCCTTTGTAGTAAGTGGATTGATTTTTTGCTTCCTGATTTTGTAGTTCCTGTTTGGATGGAATTAGTGATGAACTAGGCTTTTAACCAAGCAAAAATGATTCCATCTGAAATAAGATTTTCTTTTTCTTTTTCTAAAAGTTTATTTCTTTTTTAACACTCATCACATAAACATCAATATATATATAGTAAAAAAATTCAAACTTTACATACTTATACATTACAATCCAATAAACAATTAACTAATACCCTAATCTTGCACCTTTTATAATCTTGTTACCTATCTGTTTTCCCATAGTACTTTATGTCACTCCCCTCCCTCATTCTTTCCTCTACCACCTCTCTCTCTTTCCTCTACCACCTTTCCCCTTCTCTCCTTCCTTCTCTCCTTTTCCATTCTTTTAACCTCCTCCTCTTCTCCCATCTACACTCTGTCTTCTGCCCTCTTCTGTACTTCCTCTTCCTCCCTCTTATTCCTCCCCAGAATAAGTAAATTTGTAATCCATCTTGCAGTTAACAGACAGGTAGTTTGTCTCCCTAACATAACTTAATTAAGCTTATATTGTTTCCATATCTAAGTTTATATCCATATTATTTTTTTCTAGGTATATTCTTATTATTATCTTAATGCTGCCTCCTTAACTGCCTAATTTTGTCACCTGGGTCTGACACCTTTAAGTTTTTATTTTCTTCCATTTTAATCGGTGTTATTTATCTTCTATACATATTCATTTTCCACCCATTCATAAAATTTCCCCCAAATTTTATAATATTCAAATTTTATATTTTATTTATAATATAATATTTTATAATATTCACGGAAGTCCAGAGGTGGGGTTTTGAGGACTTCCGTGTTTTTGCGATACTGTGATTTCGCTGAGGCTCCCCTCGCTGGGAAACCCCATCTCCAGACTTCCGTTGCCAGCGAAGCGCCCGTTTTTGCGCTGCTGGGACTCCCCTGCAGCATCGCAAAAACACAGAAGTCCGGAGGGGGGGTTTCCCATGGAGGGAAGCCTTCGGCTGGCAACGGAAGTCCAGAGGCAGGGCTTCCCAGTGGTGGCGGCTTGAGTTTGTAAGGTGAAAATAGTTCGGAAGAAGAGACAAAAAAATCTTAAATCCTGAGTTCGTATCTCAAAAAGTTCATATGATGAGCGGTTCGTAAGATGAGGTATCACTGTATTCTAATGTATTCAAAATTGTTCTCATATTATCCTTAATCTGTCTTTTAGGTAAAAACCCATTTTGGTCTGAATGTATAAATTCTCTTAAACTGTTTTAAAGCCTATTCACCATTATTGAAGCAAAGATTTTATAATCACATTCAAAAGTGAGATCGGTCTATAGCTCAGTTTCTTCTTTCGGCACTGAAGTTGTGAATGCCTCCGACCATGAATCTGGTATCTTGGCTTTTATTAAAAGTTCATTATAAAGTTCCAACATTAAAATTCCCAATGTTTCTTCTGATGTCTTATATATTTCTGCAGGTAAACCATCTGGTCCTGGTGCTCTACCATTTTTCTGTCTTTCTTTTTTTTTAAAAAAAAAATATTTTTTTTATTATTTTTCATTAGACATACAAAGACAGACAACATTAACATTCAATTGGCTCTGTTAATTCCATCATTGTTATGTTCTTATCTAACAAGTTCTTATCTAACAACTTTTCTGAAATTTTAGGTAGTTCCATTTTCTCCAGGTATTGTTTTATGTCCTTTTTCATTATTTTTTCTTGCTTATATAAATTTTCCTATTATGTCCACACTATGTTTTTTTCTCCTCATTTTGATATTGTAAATTCCCTTCAACATCTTCCAATTATTTAATCAATTTTCCCACTTTCTTCCTCATTTTTTAGGCTAACCATCTCCTTGGTTCATTTTCATGTTCAAACAAATTCTGTTTAGTCATTTGTATTTTTCTAGCCAACTCTTCATTTTCCATCATGTTCATCTTGTGTTTCTTCTGCTCCATCATATTTTTAATCTTTTTATTCTGGGTATTTTTCTGAAGTTCTTTTTCTAATTTCTTATATTCTTCTTCTATTTTTTTTCTTGGTTTTCTTTCTCTGTTTGTTTTATTCACATATGTCATAACCAGTCCTGTAATATCTCACTCCATACAATTGGAGTGAAATATCACTCTTTTTTTTTCCTTTAAAGAAAAGTCACCCCCCCCCCCCCCATAAATTGCTGAAATTCTTTTAATGTCCAACTAGGTTTTTTCTTTTGTCTTTTCCAAGTGGTTGTAATCGGGTTGTAATCTGCCTACATACCTATTTGAATATTTATATTTTGTATATTTGCTAGTAAATCTATTGACATCCTCAACATATCTATTCTTGACCAGGACATATGTCTGGAGGAATAAAATCTATATTGCTTCTTTGTTGGAAACATTCCCCTCCAAGCATCAAAATATTTAATTAATCTACCATAGTAAAAAAAAGGATTTTGGTAGTATTTTTCTTAATTTTTTATTCTTTTTTTGTAATCTTAGAGTCAAATTCCACCTCTACAATAGCATTAAAAGTCTCGCATCATACAAATATTTTCATATTTAATTATTTTAGCATATAATTTAGAATAAAACTTATCTTGACATTCATTTGGTGCATAAATTGCCACTAATAGTATTTTTTTGGTCATTTTTGTTATTTTGGCGCCTGGAGGCTGTGAGGGTCTGGATAGATATTTTCTTTCTACTGATGCTTTTTACAAATATTTCTTGATCTCCATATTAATGATCTCAGCAAGCGTTGGTTTATTTTGCCGAAGTTAATGTGATAACTTTACTGCCCTTAATATACAAAATGTTTATCTTGTCTTATGCCCAATTAGACTTTCAATTCCATTCTGCCCAAAGGAATTAAGCCAGCGTAGCTGTATAGCACCAGATTGGGGAAAACTCTTACGGGTCATGAATATAGACAGTCAATTCCATGCATCTGCAGTTCATATGTTTTCTTTGACCTTTTAGGTCTGTACAAGAACTCTGGAAATGTCACTCGGAAATTGAGGTAAATTTTATTTTGGACTCTTTCCAAACTGCATAAAAATCTTGTACGTGTAAATATTTTTGAGGCATTGGAAAATATAGCATGGTCTTTTATAGCTTCAGACCACAGATTTAGACCATTTTTTAAAAACTACTGCATAATAGCAAAACGCAGTAAGTCTTGAGATCATTCTTCTATAGTCTAATGCCTCCCAATAATCCAATATATTTGGAAGATGCCAAATCAGTAAAAGATGTCTTTGTTACAAATGCTGTCTTTGTGGATATTTCAAGATGAAGAACAGTGCTTACATTTCCTATGTGGGAAACTATTCTGTCCTTTAAATCAGTGTTTCCCAACCTTGGCCACTTGAAGGTATTTGGACTTCAACTCCCAGAATTCCCCAGCCAGCGAATGCCTTGCAGATACCTTCAAGTGGCCAAGGTTGGGAAACACTGCTTTAAATAATTGTTTTAAGTTTAATATCATATTGGTCCTTGTACTTACAGCTATTTGTGCTCGTCTACAAAGGTTTGTGGTGTCTGCAGAATATTTTTGCAGGGGAAGAGCAGAAGATGAAATATAAGATGAGATTGTAACTTGTTTATTTCTCATGTCCTGCTTGCAGTTACACAAACTTGTCTATTTTTCTTGTACTTATGCTATTGTTCAATGAAATTTTCTGTGATAGAAATACAGATAGTCCTCACTTTACTACTGGGACCAGAAACTCTATCATTAAGTGGCATAGTTGTTAAGCCAAACATCACATAGCTGTGTTGGACTTATATCATCCCCATTATGGTCATTAAATGAATCACCACACACAGAAAACAGACGTCACATGACTGTGAATTGTGAATGCCCAACACTGAAAGTTTTTAAAAAGATATTGGGAAAATATTTGTCTGAAGTGATGTAGGGTTTCCTACCTAACAGGGGAATCCCAGCAACCAGTTAGGTCCCACAGAGTTGGCCTTCTCCGGGTCCCGTCAACTAAACAATGTCGTTTGGCGGGACCCAGGGGAAGAGCCTTCTCTGTGGCGGCCCCGACCCTTTGGAACCAACTCCCCCCAGATATCAGAGTTGTCTCCACCCTCCTTGCCTTTCGTAAGCTCCTTAAAACCCACCTCTGTTTTCAGTCATGGGGGAATTGAGACTTTCCCTCCCCCTAGGCTTATAAAATTTATGCATGGTATGTTAGTATGTATGGTTGGTTTTTAAATTGGGGTTTTAAATTAACTTAAACTTAAATATTAGCTTTGTTTACATTGTATTATTATTGCTGTGAGCCGCCCCGAGTCTGCAGAGAGGGGCGGCATACAAACCTGATTAATAATTAGATAGATAGATAGATAGATAGATAGATAGATAGATAGATAGATAGATAGATAGATAGATAGATAGATAGATAGATAGACTAGAATACCTCCAGGATCCCTTACAACTCTGTTATTCTGAGTCTGAGTCTTTTACTATGGGAATGGGGAGAAAAAGACCAGAGTGTTGACTCTGGGTATTTTTAGAAGGGCAGCTTGGGATGAGGTAGAATTTTTGCTTCTAAAATCCTCAATTAAGAGTTCAAATCTAAGGATTACGTTTTAAAACAATGTGATTCAAGAGTGAAAGAAGAAAAATACATTTAAGCTTAATTCCCAGTGGACTCGATTCATATTGTTCATTCATAAAATAGTTGCTCAAGGAATAGCAACTCAGGATCCCACCTTTGCTGTGCTATTCTTGCCCCTACCATATACTCTCTGTACTTTTTGGATGCCAGGTTTATAAACTGGAAAAAAAAGGTAGCCCTGATATGTAAATTGATCTGTTATCACTAGGAATATTGCAGAGAATTCACTGAAAAATGGAAAAGACTGGAACTGGATGTGCTGCTTTGTCCTGCTATAGGTCCTGCTTTTAAGAGTGGGTTTGCTGGAAAACTACCAGGTAATTTTTTAAAAAAACTTGTAAAACAATGTTTTAAAAAGTATGTTCGTATTCTTTGCAACACTTTGAACCAAACACAACTTTACTATGGCTGTACTGTTCCTAGGAAAACGGGTGGCTGCTTTAAAGAGCTTGCACTTTTGAATCTGAAGCACTGCACAATACTATAATATACTCCTGTTATGGATCTTGCCACATTGCATGCCTAGTTCCATCCTGGCTTACAAGCAAGAGAATTCACATTGGCATGTTTCATGTTGTTGTTAAAGCTCATTCAAACTATCTCATTAATTATCTCATTAAACATTTATAAGAGGCAAATATATAGCTGCTTTTTAAAATGTCTGTCTAGTTCTCTGTACACTTGGACAAAAACCTTCATCTGTGGATGACCAAGTCATTCCAAATGGAATCATACTGTTTGATCTTGCTTTTCCATTAGTTAAGAGCCAATTCAAAAGCCTTTATAAACTAGTACAGTGGTACCTTGACTTTTGCAGGGATACGTTCCAAGACCACCCACGAAAGTCAAATTTCCGCGAAGTAGAGACGCTCCCTTCCTTCCTTCCTTCCTCTTCCTCCCTCCTCCATTCCTGGTTTTACTTATCCCCAGAACCCGCTGGGGCAACGGAGCAGCAAGTGGGGGGCTTTGCTGCACTCGCTGCCAGCATCTCCCAGGGCAGCGGCAGAAGTACCGGTGCTCAGGGTCAGGGCAGGGGAAGGGGAAGCTCAAGGCAAGAGGGATCCAGACCAGGACTCGAAGCTGGGATTCCAGGCCGGTTAGCTGGGAGGTTGGACGCTACCACTAAGGGAGGTGGCTTAGGCGGGTGGGGGAAGAAGAGGCGGCAGCGGGCAGCAGTAAGTGACGGCGGCGGAAAAACTATTTATTTATTTATTTAATTGGATTTGTATGCTGCCCCTCTCTGAGGACTTGGGGCAGCTCACAGCAAGTAGATAAACAGAACAATAATATGAATCCAATTAATAATACATTAAAACAACCATTAAATTCAATTAAAAGAAAACCTATCAAACCAATCATTCAACAATCATACTGAGAACTAGTTAAAAAGAGGCTTCAAGTGGAGCGTACCAATGCTCCGAGAATTAAAGGGGAGGGATTGGGAGGCTGGGGTGGAAGTGGAGCTTTTATTTAAAGAAGCCGGACGACTGGGGGGAGAGGAGGAGAGTTAAAACGCACAGTACTGTACATCGGGCGGCTGTGGGAAAACCCGTGGTGTCCAAAAAAATTGCGGAGTATTTTTCACATTAATATTTTTTGAAAACGCATGGCATACCTTTCTGCGAAAGTCAAGGGACCACTGTACACATTTATTCTTTTGAGAATACGTGACTACAATTTTTGTGACAGTGCAGACAATATTTCTAAAATTCTTCGTAAATAGACTGCAGACTGTGGGAATCTAATTTAACAATAGTCTGTAAACTGGTCTGATGATCATCGGCATCCATATAGTCTCCAGAATAAAACTATTTTGAGTGTCTTTTTAAAGAGGGGAAAGTTAAAGACAAGACATGAAACCCCTTGTGTCTGTTTTTAGTTGCTGAGATCGGCTTCAGTTTTTCCAGATAATTTTCTCAGATATAGATTGGGGAGGAGATATGTATGATTAGAATTATGTACCCTATTTTTCGAAGTATAGAAACGTAGAAGACTGACGGCAGAAAAAGACCTCATGATCCATCTAGTCTGCCCTTATACTATTTTCTGTATTTTATCTTAGGATGGATATATGTTTATCCCAGGCATGTTTAAATTCAGTTACTGTGGATTTACCAACCACATCTGCTGGAAATTTGTTCCAAGGATCTACTACTCTTTCAGTAAAATAATATTTTCTCATGTTGCTTTTGATCTTTCCCCCAACTAACTTCAGATTGTGTATAAGATGCACCTTAGGTTTTGGGGAGGAAAATGGTGTGGGGGTGGGGATCTGCCTACCAGGTTTTCATTTGACTAGCGTCCTAAGTCTGATCAGCTTCAGCACATTATTTTATCCCCTGGTTAGGACTTTAAAAAAGAACTTATTCAGAGAGAGTAATAATGAAAGAGCCTGCAAGCTGGTAAGAGCTGGGAAGATCATTAGCATTTTGTTAGAGCTGGAAAGAAACTTATTCAGAGCCAGTAGTGCAATGAAAAAAGCCTGCAAAGATTTAGGGCTCTCTTTGGAGAGAGTAACAGTGAAAAAACCTGCAAGGTAAGAGCTGGGAAGATTGTTAACACATAAAGGCTGAAAAATAAACTTCAAAAAAAGCTACATTCAAAGTTGCACCCAAATTTTCAGCCTCTTTTAAGTGTGCGTCTTATACTCCGAAAAATACGGTAGTACAGTCTTCCTTGTGCTGTTAATCACTGCAAGTTGCTCAAGAGAGCTGAGTAACCATTTAATTTCCTTTCTGTTTTCTTGTCTGTTCAGAGGCCATTGCTAACACCATATTATATAACTACTTGGACTGTCCTGCTGGAATAGTACCAGTTACAACAGTGACAAAGGAGGATGAAGAGGAGCTAAAAAATTTCAAAGGACACTACAATGATTTTGGGGACAAACTCTTTGCAAAGGTACTTGGAATTGCTTCATGATAATGCCCAACAGTATTTACAGGATCCTTGAGATCCGACCACAGTGGAGCCTGTCCATTACGGTCACGTGTCGTGATGGCCATGAAGCAAGGTGGCCTCATTTAACCCCACAAACCTTGATCTCCCTGATACAGCTGTTAAACAGAAAACGGCAAGTTATTAAGTGGAGCACAGGGTGCTTTAGATATATTGAAGAGCCTTAGAGAAGCTAAAGAATTTCAAAGGACACTACAGTGATTTGGGGGACCCTGCCCTGGCCTTCTCCAACCCTGAGACACCACCTTTGTGTGACCACAAAGGAATTGTGGGCATGTTGAAAATAGCAATTCCTTCTGAAGGGCAGCCTGTCATCTTTCCCCAGTGTGAGGCTCAGAGATCTTTGAAAGGTAAGGGTGTGATGGATGACAGGTGTCTGGACAGTAGTCCAAGGCCGGCAGGGTCCCAGTAGAACTGAATGGGGGAGGGAGGGGAAGAGAGTGTTCTGTCCTAGCTAAGAACATAGCAAAACACACAGTTTGTTCGAACTTATCTTTTAATCAATAAACAAGTACTAATAACTGTCTTAGTAGAGGTCACACACGCACACACACAAACTACGGAGAAGGGTGGCATACAAATCTAATTAATAATAATAATAATAATAATAATAATAAACTTAAAGGCAGTATTATCAGCTGCATGGGCCGCCTGCGGGCCACAATACAGAGAAACGGGCAGAGGTGGGCTGTTAAGGTGGAATGATGACGAGTTCTCGCCTCTGTGGCTTTTTAGTGCTAGCGGAGTCCAGCGCAATTATGCTACTGCACCTGTGCAAGTAGCAAAATTGTGTGCAGAGACACGGTTTTTTCACAGGTGAGCTCGTGTTTCGGCATGCGCGGAAGCAAAAAAACTGCACCGAAACATGGGTGCACCCACATCTTAATGCATGATTTTGCTACTTGCACAGGTGCAGTAGCATAATTGCGTTGGACTCCGCTAGCACTCAGATCCACAGAGGCGAGCACATGTCACCGTTCCACCTTAGCAGCCCACCTCTGGAGACGGGGGAGAGAGAGAGAGACGGGGGGAGGGGAGTGTTGTAGTGTCCTTTCTGTCAGTTGTAAGGCTAAGGAATTTGTATTTGTATTTATTAGATTTGTATGCCCCCCCCTCTCCGAAGACTCGGGGCGGCTAACAACAATATAAAAAGACAATGTAAACAAATATAATATTAAAAACAATCTAAAAAAAACCAATTTAAAGAACCACTCATACATACAAGCATACCATGTATAAATTCTATAAGGGGAATTTCAATTCCCCCATGCCTGACGACAGAGGTGGGTTTTAAGGAGCTTGCGAAAGGCAAGGAGGGTGGGGGCAACTCTGATATCTGGGGGGAGCTGGTTCCAGAGGGTCGGGGCCGCCCCAGAGAAGGCTCTTCTCCTGGGTCCCGCCAAATCCCGAATGTCGGGATACTGCAGCAGCTGTAAGTCGTAAAGGAGGTTATAAGGAGCTTTCAGGAGGCATGTTGTAACTTCAGTGGTCACTCTTATCTCAAGGACTATCTGTATTTGTCACTTGCTGTAAAAAGATGCTTTCTTTATTATGTCCTTGTAGGCAGTGAAAGAGTGTGTGGGGCTCCCTGTGGCTGTCCAGTGTGTGGCTTTGCCCTGGCAAGAAGAACTCTGTCTCCGGTTCATGAAAGAAGTGGAGAAGCTAACCAGAGAAAAATCAAGGAAACAATGATAGGCTATCACAGGAAGCAGAATGGAATTCTTTCATAGGAACCACGGACCCTGGGGACTGATTTAGTTTATACAATTTAGGGAGGTCACTATGGATGAATTTGTTGAGAAAAATGTAAGGGGAGCAATAATTATAGGGTTGAGCGGCACACCTCTAATTGCTTACCATTAAAATATTCAGTGTCCCAATAGATACTAAAAATTACCAGGTCTAAAATAATGAAATTGAAAATTTTAACATGGTTTTGGAATCAGAGGGTCTGGGGATGGAGCAGATAGGAATTTCTCCCCCCTGGTAATTATGTACATGAATGAACAGAAAAGTCAAACATCTGATTGTGTACTTGGACATGATAGTATTCCAATGCAATGTATTAATAAAAATTAAATTTCCCTAATCTTCCCTGGGCAGAGGTGAAAGTATGTTTGTCAGTTATTCAGCAACTTAGCAATATATTAAATGTTCAAGTAGTTTCAAGTGGTTTTAAGTTTGAAAATGAGTAACTCTTGGCATTGATTAAGACAGGATGAAGTCCACACATTCTTTTTCCAGGACCAGTTTTTTAGATTTCTAAATTCAGTTAAATGTATTTGCTTTGTTTGCTGCTAATACAACATTATTTTTTGGAATTACAACTTTTTGTGAAACAATGACATGTTTTTTGTTGAAATATCTGTGATTTATCCCTTTATTTTTGCATAGCTTTAATTCTCTCGATCCTCTATTTAGGAAATGTCCAGTGTTTATACAACAATGTTTCCTCCCAGTTTTACATCTCTGCAGCAAGCCCTTCATCTCTTCTTCAGCTTTATTTTATTTATGTATTATTTATTTATTTATTTATTTATTTATTTATTTATTTATTTATTTATTTTGACCAATACACAATGAGGGTTTTAGTGGGTATGTATCTATATACACATAGTAAAATACATGACGAAGGTTATAGAGGAGATACTCATAGTAAAATATATCTAAGAAATAATAGAAAAGAAGATATAATAATAGAACATATCAATGAAAGAATAGAAGAAGAGATAAAAGAATAGAAGAATGGTATATGAGATATAGGAGAGCAATAGGACAGGGGACGGAAGGCACTCTAGTGCACTTGTACTCGCTTCTATCTGACATTTTTCTGCATAATTTTCAGTTTTCCTTCATTCAACTTATTGAAGGCCTATAAAAACATTTTGCAATGAGAAGAAATAATCCCTATTTATTAGATTATATAGCCTTTCTTTTTCTTCAAACACAAAACAAAACAATATGTGGTATGTTTTGGCATATAAGACACACCTTTTTCCCTCCTAAAAGAGGGTGAAAACTTGGGTGTGTTTTTTACACTGAATATAGCTCCGTCCGGGCACTCCCACATTTTAACTTCTGCCTCCCAACAATTTGCCTCCTTGTAGCAAACAGCACAGAGCCTAATTAGCACAAGCAACTGATTATTCGGCTCCAACCATCAGCTGATTCAGGCTGCAGGCAAGAGACCAGTGATGGTGAATCTATGTCACACCTGCTACAAGTGGCATGCAGAGCCATATTGCTGGGCATGCAAGCTCACCATCACTGCAATAGGCTATGGCACTCTGAAACTATTAGCTGCTTGTGCTAAAACTGAAAGTGAAACTACAACTGCAAAGAGGCAAATTGCTGGGAGGTAGCGGCAGAGGCAGATTTTTATTTTCTTATGTTAATCAAGCTATGCTGAAACTGGCTGTTTGTTGTTTGCTGCAAGTCAATAACCATAAATGCCTATAGAAGGTTCAAATTATTAGACTTATTTTTAAAGTTCTAGACAACTTAACAAAATGAAGCTTTTGAAGAGGCCCAGTGCTATTGTATCTTTTAAATAGTAGAGAATAACTACTGTATATTCTCATTCTCAGGAGAAGGGAGGCATAGAAATCAAATACATACATACATACATGCATACATACATACATCCAGAAAGACACATCAATTTTAACAGCATCTGTACAAGTATAGTTTCAAATGTAACAGTCTCCTGTTGTAGAATTACGACCAGGCAGCCGAGTTAGACCCTAACTTAGTCATATTTCAAGTAGATCTATTTAAGTAATTGGGAGGAGTTAGTGTAACTACATTTAAGAAAACTTTCTGGCATTCATATACTGCCATAATGTACATTTCTCCAATTCTTTGCTATTTCTATGGGTCAGGCACACATGCACAGAAATACACAGCAAACATCTACCCATCTATCCATCTATCTATCCATCCCTACTCCTTTTCTTCTTGGCAACTTTTTGGAAATACGAGCTGACTGAAACATGAGTGCGACCCGTGGCAGAGGCTTCCCTTCAGGTGACCTCTTCCCCCTCTCCTGACCCCCTGGCCAGCTGTGGTGGGGCCAGGAGGGTGTGCATCAATGGGGAGATCCTCAAGCGAATAGTCAGCCACCCCCTGTGTGCTCGCCACTTCAGGCTCAGAGCTGTAAGCTGTGTCCTGTTGCTAAGGGCTAGTGGGGCAGGGTCACTGCATCATAATAGGCTCCAGGCAGTGAAGGGCTGCCAAAATTTTTACTATCCCTCCGCCCCCCTTGTCCAGGCAGCAGCCCACTACTGGCTCCAGAAGGAGGAGGGGACTCCATCTCCCCCATTGTGAAGCATGCGGAAGTTCACTGTGCTGCACAAGGCACTGTGAGAGTGCATCATGGTCTGCCCAATGCCTCATATCAGAATTAGGGAGAAAGCGAGAGATACACAGACACACACACAGATACACAGAGAGGGAAGGAGAGACACAGAGAGAGAGAGAGAGATACAGAAAAGGGAAGATAGGGAGAGAGAGAAAGAGATACAGAGAGAGGGAAGGAGACACACACACACACACACAGAGATACAGAAAGGGGAAGATAGGGAGCGAGGGAGAAAGATACAGAGAGAGGGAAGGAGACACACAGAGAGGGAGAGATACAGAAAAGGGAAGATAGGGAGAGAGGGAGAAAGAGATACAGAAAGGGGAAGATAGGGAGAGAGGGAGAAAGATACAGAGAGAGGGAAGGAGACACAGAGAGAGAGATACAGAAAAGGGAAGATAGGGAGAGAGGGAGAAAGAGATACAGAAAGGGGAAGATAGGGAGAGGGAGAAAGAGAGATACAGAGAGGGACATATGGAGAGAGGGGGGAAGAGAAAGAGGGAGAGATATCAAAAGGGTTTTGTGACTCCTGGTGTTTTTTAACAACTGGTTCTCTGCCCTAATGTCTGGACTGGCTGGGGGGGGATATGACTGGGTTGGCCATACCCACCCAGGTTTTGTGACTCCCAGTGTTTTCTATGGGAAATGGGTCCAAAGAACTCTGAGTGTTTAAGGTTGCAGATCCCTGGATAGGGTCTCCTGCCTGAGCAGGGGGTTAGATTATAAAACCTCCAAAGTCCATTCCAACTCTATTATTCTCTTGTTCAGTTATAAACCAATTATAAAAAAGCACTATATAGTTAGCAACTTAGCACCTAAGTAGAAGAACTAGACATGGCATGTAAAGATTTGATACAGTCCTTTGAAGCAAACTGGTTAAGGCAGAAGCTCCTGAGGTTTTATTTATTTGTTTGTTTGTTTGTTTGTTTGTTTGTTTGTTTGTTTGTTCGTTCGTTCGTTCATTCATTCATTCATTTATTTATTTATTTATTGGATTTGTATGCCGCCCCTCTCCGAAGACTCGGGGCGGCTAACAGCAATAATAAGACAGCATATAATAATAATCCAATACTAAAAACAACCCATTATAATAAAAACCAAACAGACATACAGACATACCATGCATAAAATTGTAACGGCCTAGGGGGAAAGAGTATCTCAGTTCCCCCATGCCTGGCGGCAGAGGTGGGTTTTAAGTAGCTTACGAAAGGCAAGGAGGGTGGGGGCAATTCTAATCTCTGGGGGGAGTTGGTTCCAGAGGGCTGGGGCCGCCACAGAGAAGGCTCTTCCCCTGGGTCCCGCCAAGCGGCATTGTTTAGTTATTACCTTAGTGCTGAAATATAGACTTGAATGGAGAAGAAGGGCAAACTAGTGATCAATCTAAACAATTCTAAGTGGATTTTTGAACTGGTGTTCTATTTGGCATCACCCTCTGAAATTATTTTTGAGGCTCAAAATAACTTCTTAGCAACCTGCATTTACATTTGCTTGTGTTGCCCTTGACAATCTGTGTCAAGGGCAACAGAACTATTATCACCTTGAATCATTGCCCACTGAGGGTATAGCCAACCAATACAGAAATATGCAGGAGAATTTTGTAGGATGTTTTTGATACCTAAAATCTAAAGTTGAAATGGCAATCGTTACCAAATATAAAGCGATAATACTGAACTGAAAAAGAAGTAAGCTCAAACAAATCTGGATGACATATTCACATAGCACATCAGAGAAGATTAGTTTGCAATTGCGAGGGTGCAAAGTGTAAGAATTCACTCACTTTGGCACAGGCTACTGCTGTCAGAAGTTATTCACAATGTGAACAACTGTTAGGAATCTCATGTTAAGCTTTTAAGCAATGACAAAATGGAAAGGCGATTAATGATGCAATACTCCTGCCCTAAACATTGTTAAAATCACAAAAGAGAATTCTGCCTAGCCCATATAGAATTTAAAATATACATACTGTTGCTATATATATGAACACAATTTCTGATACAGACTTATAGTTCTCAGTTTATGCTCATTCATTTAATCATTTAAAATTATGATGGGAGTGATAAAGGTGGTTTACAAATAGTCTTGCACCTACAAACAGTCTTGCACCTACATTCCCAAAGTCAAGTGATCAAAATTCAAGGGCTTTGAAATCAGTATGTATTTACAATGGTTGCAGTGTCCCAGGGTCACCTAATCACCATTTGTGACCACCTCAGGGGGTTTCTGACAAGCAAACCTGATAAGGAAAGCCATATTTGCTTAACAATCACATGGTTTGTTTAATGACCATGGCAAAATGTGGGAGTATTTCCACATAAGTAATTCACTTATGAATTACATCTTTTAGCAACATAAGTTCCAGTCTCAACTGGTTGTAAGTCAAGGACTATTTGTATAAGGATTCTTATTTCTTATATGAACATTAAAATCCTACCTTTTTAGGTGATTTTATGCTAGTCCTTGATTGTAATAAAGCTTTGATTTGGTTTGTGAATGGTGATTTGGCATTCTGCATTGATAAGCTGCAAATAATATCTATTGGATAACTTTTTTGGATAGAGTTTATAAAAGAATCTTGCTAAAGCTTTGAAGAATCTTATGAGAAAGAACAATGAAGAATTTTTAAAAAAATCAAATTCTATGGCATTTGGTTTGTTTTAAATTTAAGACTGCTAGAAGTAAAAGGAAGGGGTATAAAGTTGGTTTATTTGATCAAGGTTAAAACAAGATGTGCTGTTATTTTTGGACAACCTTAATGGACTTTCTGCTGACATTAGGACTGAAAAAATGAAGTTTTGTAGATTTGTTTGTAGATAAGGGATTGAGTATAGGATGTTGAGATCATTGGTTGTAAACTAAGAGCGGATCAAAAGTTACAAAAATTATTTATATTTGTGATGAAGATTGAAAGTCATCTCTTTACTTATTTTCTCACTTTTTCTTTTCTAATTTTTGTTTTTTCTTCCCTTTTGCTCTTTCCATCCTTCTGTTCTTTCTTCCTTTTAGTTTGTATCAGATTTTACTATTGTAATTAAAATCCTCCATTAAGAGAGTGTGTGTGAGAGAGAGAAAGAGAGAGAGAGAAAGAGAGAGGGGGGGGAGGAGGAGGGAGGGAGAGACCAAATATAATCTCAGTAGAGTTGCATCATAAAAATAAATGAAATTAATAAAAACCATTTTGAATTAAAGGGCATGAAAACAGCTCCAGGGGTCTCATTGAAGTCTTGACAGCAGTGATTAAAATCTAAACTTTAATTACTGTAGTCCCAAACCCATATAATGTGGTGACTAAAAGATAATAAAGAAAAGGCTGAATTGGCTATTTCTCCATATAGCTATACCCCCGTTCATGAAACAAGTGTATGAGTATATAACAACAACCTCTTTGATTAGTCTTGGCTTGATTTCTGACTGTCTATTTTATACGAACCTTTGAAATGCTAAGGCACTACCAGTCTTTGGGCTTTCCAGTAAAGGCAGAGCAACATTTTCATTTTGCTGTTATCAACCACCGATCTCAGCATAATCCAAGTAACTGATTACCTTAGCTCACAACTCCCAGGACAGAAATGGAAGAGTGGATTCACATTGCATGAATGTGCCACACATACATACAGATCATAACTACATGAACTGCAGCTGCTGCTAAATTTTCTACTAAAATAGGAAAACAGACTTTTGCTATAGCTGCCAAGTTTGGGAGCCCAATAGGCTGTTCTGAAGATATCGGTTTATAAGCCTTAATTAAGATTTAGCTAACCCTTTAGATAAATCATCCTTTAAATACACGGTGGGAGGAGTCCAAGGTACAACTATGAGGTATCCAGTAACTTGAGATAGTTAAATAGCCAATGCTTTAACAATGCAACCTCTTCCCGGTGTCAACGAGACCCTACTCAGAAAGTCACAAAGAAAGATTTACCACGATGCAGGAGAAGCTACGAGACATTCTGTTCAAAGATGGAATCAACCCACCTATTGCACTTGCTGTTGCCTGCGGCTCAGTCACAGTGGTTGTGTTATGGAAATGGGTGATACGTAGAGAGATTCAGAGAAAAATGAACGAAGCCCGACAATGTCGAAATGACAGACTGGAACAAATGGAAAAAATGGCTTGGAAGCTTAAACAGAAGGTGGGTTTTTCTTGGGGAGGGAAGAGTGGTGTTTCTGTGTTATGGAGGGCTCTTCTCAATGTAAACTTTGCTGCTTTTATAAAGACCTTTGAATTGTTCCCAAGTCTGAATGATGGAACTTAGGTCACCTTTGCTAATTTTCTTAAATTTTGCATTGTCATACTTTCTGCACTTTTATGGGAAGTGAGAATTAATGAAACCTTATATACAGCTTATTTTTTTAAAAAAAATCTATCCACTATTTTCTCTATGGCCAAACCTTGATGTACAAATAAACAATGTCGTTTTGTGGGGCCCAGGGGAAGACCCTTCTCTGTGGCGGCCCCGGCCCTCTGAAACCAGCTCCCCCCAGAGATCAGAATTGCTCCCACCCTCCTCACCTTTCGTAAGCTCCTTAAAACCCACCTCTGTCATCAGGCGTGGGGGAATTGAGATATACCTTCCCTCTAAGCCTATACAATTTATGCATGGTATGTTTGTGTGTATGTTTGGTTTTTAATAAGGGTTTTTAGTAATTTAAATATTAGATTCATTATATGCTGTTTTTATTATTGTTATTATTATTATGTTTTATTATTACAGTGATCCCTCAATTTTCGCGATCTCAATCTTCGCGAAACGCTATATCGCGATTTTTCAAAAAATAATAAATTAAAAATACGTCCGTGGTTCTCTCTCTCTCTTTCCTTCTCTCTCCCCCCCTCCACTTGCCCACGAGAAGACAAAAAGCAACCTCTGCCGGGCAGCTCCCCTTGTGCCCTCGCTTTGTGCCTGCCTCTTGTCCCTCTCTTTTGGGGATTTTTTTTTCTTTTCTTTTTTCGCCTTTGGTCTCCCATTACTGTAAACCTGCCGCTTGGCCGCCGCCGAGGAGAAGCAGAGGGGGTGGCTGAGGCGGCGGAGGCGTAACGGCGGCGGCGGCAGGCGAGCTTGGAGCCTTGCTTCAAGGGGGTCAGACGCAGCCTTGGCGAGCCGAAGGTTTCCGCGGCTCTGACACAGAGCAGGAAGGGCTGGTGGGGGCGGCGAATCCACCTCCCCAGCCACCGGCTCCACCATCTGCGCATGCGCGGCCATGGGAAAAAAGGGCGCGCATGCGCAGATGGTGTTTCCACTATATCGCGAAAAATCAATTATCGCGAGAGGTCTTGGAACGTAACCCTCACGATAATCGAGAGATCACTGTATTTATTAGATTTGTATGCCACTCCTCTCCGTAGACTCGGGGCGGCTAACAGCAACAATAAAATAATGTACAACAACCTGTATTTAACTAGGACTGTTCTTGACTAAGATATTTGCCAAAGTAAATAATATTTTATATACTTAATGTATCTGGTTTGTCTGATTGAACCATTACTCATATCCCTGGGCTATCAGCTGAATATCTGCTAGAACAGCATATTTCCTTTGCACATGTGCATCCTTGATAACTCAGGGGTCACTCTGCACACTCCTTAATACAGGGTGCTACCTACCTTAAGCTCCTAGAAGAAAGATTGAATATGATCTAAGAAACAATGCAATAGTTTCTAAGAAGCTAGTCAATGTCTTCTGGGCTTGATTCATTTTACTCATTGGTGAGCTCAAAATAAGTTGTCTCTCAACCAAGGTTTCATATTTATATCTAGATTCTTAAAAAGGAGTAACAATCCCTATATTACTCCGGTCAAGGACTTCAGATGAGCCAAGATAAAGAAGTTATTGTGTTTGCTGTTTGCTGGATTATACAAACAGCTTGTAGTAAAAACACGTGAATATCATTGTAGCACCTAAAGCCAACGCTTTAATGGGCATACCTCATGATAAGCAACAATGTGATGCAAAGCACAGATTACATTTCCTTGGAGTTTGAAACCCAAATCCAAAAATCAGAGTATCTAAAACTAGTCAAAATAGCTCAAATTTTAAAACTACACTCATTGAAACTTGGTAATGCAACTCAGATCCAGGGAAAAGTGGAGGTTAAGGCTGAAAAGTAGATTAAGGAATGACATTTTCAACTGTTATCCCAATTCTCTTCTGAACAGTATTCAATTGTATTGTATATAATCTCTAGGTTCTAATTCTCTTCTTTGTGATTGTGTTCCTGATTTGTCAAGAAGAACCACAGCAGCATATCTTTTGTCCTGACTTGTGACATAAATTTAGGGCTATTTCCCTGCTTTTCTTTTATGACACTGCTGTTTCTACTTGCAGAATCCTGGAATCCAATCTGAATCTATCCTTTCTCTGACACTAACAGAACTGGCAGAAAAACTCAGGGATGAAAAACTTTCTCCAGAGAGTGCCCTATATACTTATATTACAAAGGTAAGTGCAACAGGGGCTATAGGAATATCTTCAGGCTTACAGGTACAGTGATACCTCGTCTTACAAACTTAACTGGTTCCGGGATGAGGTTTGTAAGGTGAAAGGTTTGTAAGATGAAACAATGTTTCCCATAGGAATCAATGGAAAAAAGAATAATGCATGCAAGCCCAAAACTCACCCCTTTTGTCAGCTGAAGCGCCGGTTTTTGCGCTGCTGGGATTTCCCTGAGGCTCCCCTCCATGGGAAACCCCACCTCTGGACTTCCATGTTTTTGTGATGCTGCAGGGGAATCCCAGCAGCGCAAAAACAGGTGCTTCACTGGCAATGGAATTCCGGAGGTGGGGTTTCCCAGTGAGGGGAGCCTCAGCGAAATTGCAGCATCGCAAAAACATGGAAGTCCTCGAAATCCCACCTCCGGACTTTCGTGTTTTTGTGATGCTGCAATTTCGCTGAGGCTCCCCTCGCTGGGAAACCCCACGTCCGGACTTCCGTGATTCTTGGTGATTCTTGGCCTGGACTCAAGTTCCTCTTATCTAATCATTATCTTTGTAGAGGCTCTTCTTCCTCTCTTTCAAGGCCATTCCCCAGTCAATTTTTAACTAAATTGAGATGTTACAGTAGAATCTTGCTACATGTAACGTTCTTTTTTCTTCTGCATCAAGTTTCCAGCACTGCACATGCATCACCATCTTGGTTTTGGCTTTCTAAAATGTTTATTTTGGATTTTTCGGCACTGCGCATGTACACGCATGTAAAATAGAATACCCTACGAGACTAGACTTTCAATCCTGGGCCTAGAAAGTTTAGAACTAAGACACCTTAAACAAGATCTAAGTATTGCCCACAAGATCATATGCTGCAACGTCCTGCCTGTCGGCGACTACTTCAGCTTCAACCACAACAGCACAAGAGCACACAACAGATTTAAACTTAATATTAACCGCTCCAAACTTGACTGTAAAAAATATGACTTCAGTAACCGAGTTGTCGAAGCGTGGAACTCATTACCGGACTCCATAGTGTCATCCCCAAACCCCCAACACTTTACCCTTAGATTAACTACGGTTGACCTATCCAGATTCCTAAGAGGTCAGTAAGGAGCGAGTACAAGTGCACTAGAGTGCCTTCCATCCCCTGTCCTATTGCTCTCCTATATCTCCTATACCTTTCTTCTATTCCTATATCTCTTCTTCTATTCTTTCATTGATATGTTCTATTACTATACCTTCTTTTCTATTATTCCTTAGATATATTTTACTATGAGTATCTCCTCTATAACCTTCATCATGTATTTTACTATGTGTATATAGATATATACCCACTAAAACCCGCATTGTGTATGGACAAAATAAATAAATAAATAAATAAATAAATAAATACATACATACATACATACATACATACATACATACATACATACATACATACATAAATAAAACACATGCACGCCCACGTACCCATGTGGCATAGGAGAAAACAAACCGGCAGTGAGATAAGTTAAAACCCACCCTTGGTGTTTCCTCCCTCCTATAAACACACAAACACATCCCTCTGCTCTCTGGATTAACACATGGATTTCCCTGAATACAAAATTTAACTCCAGCTTACTTTGGTTAATTTAATAAATCACGCTTCCCTCTTTGGACCAGGCTCTTGAAGTAAACCAGGAAGTGAACTGTGTAACAGATTTTCTTCATGGATGTGAGGAACAGCTCCAGGACCTGAAGAAGCCAAAAGAGAAAGGTTTGCTGTATGGAATTCCTGTCAGCATTAAGGAACACATCGGATACAAGGTGCATCAGCCTTTATCTTTCAAAATACTCGCTACTGAAAAAGTGTCAGAAGTTTTAAGAAGGGGAAGTTGCTTAAAGTATTTTTGCATCTTTAGCTAAAATACAGGGCATTCTAGTTTCCAGTTGCTATGGAGGTTAAAGAAATGTTGAAGGCTGAGATTGGGTTTCCTGTTTCATTTCCATGCAACTATTCCAAGACAGAAGCTATGTTATTCTTTTCCAAGAAAACAACAAAACGCTTTGTGGAACTTTAAAAACAAACACATTATGGTAAAAGCTTTAAATGACGACAAAAGCTTTAATATCAATTAAATGTAGTGAAATTTATTTCCATTGCATTACATTTATTTCCATTGCAGATAAGAATGAAGCCTCACACACTTAATGTTTGATTGCCCGTGGCAGGGCAGAGACATTAGTTTTGTAGGATTTAAATTCCATAATTCTTCCACCCTTCCTACCTCACCAGCCTGAACTCTAACACAAAGAGGGGGCACTGGATGTGTGTTCTAATAACAATTAACATGCTGTTTGTGCTCTTATGTATATATGGGTTACTTACTTCTTAAAATATCCATACACTCATATACAGTGTTCCCTCGATTTTCGCGGGGGATGCGTTCCAAGACCGCCCGCAAAAGTCGAATTTCCGCGAAGTAGAGATGCGGAAGTAAATACACCATTTTTGGCTATGGACAGTATTACAAGCTTTCCCTTAACACTTTAAACCCCTAAATTATCATTTCCCATTCCCTTAACAACCATTTAGTCACCATTATTACTGGTACTCACCACTGAATAAGACACTTAGTGATCCTGTTATTTATAAACATAATTATTTATTAACAATAATTGTTATTTTTTTGTTATTTATTTGGAAAAATTATTAGTTTGGCAATGACGTATGACATCATTGGGCGGGAAAAACCGTGGTATAGAAAAAAACCCTGCGAAGTATTTTTTAATTAATATTTTTTGAAAACCCGTGGTATAGGCTATTCGCGAAGTTCGAACCCGCGAAAATCGAGGGAACACTGTATATATATATATATATATATATATATATATATATATATATATATATATATATATATATATCTCAACATATGTATGTAAGCAAGGAATAGCAGCTGGTTATGAATCTCGACAGCTGGGTTCTGATAGGCATACAGGTTCTAAAGCACAGTAGCTATTTTTATGATAAATGTATGAGTAATGACAAGTCATTTGTCATTTCATAAAAGCATAGCTCTCTTCAAAGCATAGCATAGCACTCTGCATACAGTCGAGATGTCATACGGTATTGGAATCTAATTATTAGATGAAAACGGACACCTTAGTAAAGTTTCAAGTTTCAAGTTTCAAATTTTATTGGATTTATATGCCGCCCCTCTCCGAAAACTCGGAGCGGCTAACAACAATCCTGAACAATATACAATAAAATCCAATACTAAAAGCAAATTAAAACCCCTTAATATATAAAAACCAAACATACATACAAACATACCATGTATACAGTTGTAACGGCCTAGGGGGAGAAAAAAGTCTTAATTCCCCCATGCCTGGCAGCAGAGGTGGGTTTTAAGTAGCTTACGAAAGGCAAGGAGGGTGGGGGCAATTCTAATCTCTGGGGGGAGTTGGTTCCAGAGGGCCGGGGCCGCCACAGAGAAGGCTCTTCTCCTGGGTCCCGCCAAGTGGCATTGTTTAGTTGACGGGACCCGGAGAAGACCCACTCTGTGGGACCTAACTGGCCGCTGGGATTCGTGTGGCAGAAGGCGGTCCCTGAGGTAATCTGGTCCGGTGCCATGAAGGGCTTTAGAAGAGAACTCTCCATATATGGTGCTTTTGTATAGTTCTTTCTCTTCACTTAACTCTTTTTACATTAGAAGTAAATATCTCCTTATGGTTTTGAGGGTATTTGATCAATAAAGCCTGTTCCTGGACAAGCCCTTATAACTTGAAGTGCTGTATAATGTATCAGTACATTTGTTATATATAAAATACACATAATCTAACATAATATTATATCAAACAAGTTGTGTTTTTTCTTCCAAAGGGACACATCTCTACCTGTGGCTTGGTGCAATATATTGACAAAGTAGAGGCTGATGACAGCGTAATAGTAAAGGTTTTGAAGAAACAAGGAGCAATTCCATTTGTGAAAACTAATATTCCTCAGAGCATGATAAAGTATTTTTTCCTCTTATTTTAGAAATGTCTTGATTGATAATAACCTGGGAATCTGGGGGGGGGGGCGCTAATGGAAGAAAGACTAAGAAAGCATGGAAAAAATCTTTGGCAGAAAGTTTAAAACAAATAAGAAAAATATTTATTACTGCACCAGAAATAAGGAGGCTGCAAGTTAGCAATGTTATATTGTGGGGCTATTATTTTCAGGTAACATTTAAAATGACGGGCCCCTACCTGACTTACCGCATGAAATTTTGTTATCTCAATATTCTGTCACCTTAATTTCAGCATGGATCAGGCCAGGATATTTTCTTCAATGTCTAAAGTAATTTACCACAGTCAAAAGTATTAAGTATCAGGGACAATGTGGCATAGTTACTATTATTATTATTATTATTATTATTATTATTATTATTATTATTATTATTATTATTTATTAGATTTGTATTTGTATAGGTTGTCTTTGTTATGCCATTCTTGAAAAAGCCTCTGGAGCACTTGAATGCCCATGACTACAGAAATTGTTGAGCTTTGCTATTTCCTCCATTTCCTCCATTTTCACCAAAAGAGTTGGGATTGTTTGCTATTCTATATTAGCTTTCTCCTCCACAACTGGGATTGTAATTCCATAATCCCCAGTCACTGTTTTCTCTGAGAATTCTGAATGGCAAACATGACTCCAAACTTTGTGTCATCTTTTAGCATCTGTCCTCACTCAGGGCTTTTGCAGTGCTAATGTACAAGCTATTATTTTAAGTTTAAGTTTAAATTTTATTAAATTTATAGGCCACCCAACTCACGATGAACTCAGGGTGGCATACAACAATAAAAACAATATACAGTCATTAAAATCCCAATAAAACGGGGTTCAATGGCCCCAGGCATGCTGGCAAAGCCAAGTTTTTAAGGTTTTCCAGAGGGCCAGGAGGGTGGGAATGGTGCGGCTCTCCAGGGATAGTTGATTCCAGAGTGAAGGGGCCACCACAGAGAAGGCCCTCCCCCGTGGCCCCGCCAGTCGCCACTGTTTGGCTGACAGGATCCAGAAAAGGCCAACTCTGTGAATTCTAATCAGCCTCTGGGGAAGTGTTTTATTAGTTATTACATATTTTTCCCCTCACCCACCAACCTCTCTTTCTTTGGCCCAATGCTGATATAAAAAAATTAATTGCCAATCTACTTTGTTTTGGTCAGCTATGATTGCAGCAACTTGATCTTTGGTCAAACAAAAAACCCTTTGAATCACAAGAAAAGTCCCGGTGGGTCTTCCGGAGGAGAAGGGGCACTGATTGCAGGAGGTGGATCCCTCTTGGGCTTTGGGACAGATGTTGCTGGAAGCATTCGCCTGCCTTCCAGCTTCTGTGGGCTTTGTGGACTCAAACCAACAGGCTCTCGGTTAAGGTGGGTTCTACATTCTTCTTTGGTCTGATAAACATCCCAATGTCTGAATGCCAATATTCTTAGGAAAGGTTTCATTTCTGCAGAAATGAAAATATGCATTCACAAATTGCTTTTTAGCACTTGCACTCACAAATTGCCTGTTTGTTTATAAATATTCTGATGAATATTTAGTTGGGGGGTGACTTTATTATAATTCTCATCATGAACACATTTGTCATTTTTAGATTATTTTAGCTTTAATTGTTATCTGAAGTCCGTCTCCTTTCTTGAGACTTTTTTTGAGTGCATGAGTAGATTTTTTCAGTGTTGATAGCAAGGACCTTATTGTTTTGTCTTGTTTATATATTTTCTAGCACTCTGGGCCTTGCGAGTCCAGTGGCAGGCATGAAGTCAGGTGAGTAACAAGGGTGGATTCTGTTTCTGTTTTGGTGCTGTTAAATCAGCCTTGGCTCTTATCAATTGCCTTGACAAGTCCATGCAGTTTTCTTGTCCTTATGTTCAGAATTTGCTTGCCTTCTTCTGAGAGAACAAATACCCCAAAGTCATTCAACTGATGTCTGTATCTAAGGCAGCATCTGAACTTTACTGTTTCTAGCCTGATGCCTTTAACCCTCCAACAATTTGTTTTTAAGTAATAAGTAGCTGTCCAAAAATTGTTTAAATATGTATACATGACCTTTCTACTTCAAAAATATACCAAGATGGTGAATAATAATAATTAATAATAATAATTTATTAGATTTGTATGCTGTCCCTCTCCGAAGACTCAGGGCGGCTCACAACAATAGTAAAAAAACAATGTTACAGCGAAACAAATCTAATATTAAAAAAGAAGCATCTAAAACCCTTTCATATTTAAAACCAAACAACACATACATACCAAACATAAAATATAAAAAGCCTGGGGGAAGGTGTCTCAACTCCCCCATGCCTGGCAATATAGGTGGGTCTTGAGTAGTTTACGAATGACAAGGAAGGTGGGGGCAGTTCTAATCTCTGGGGGGAGTTGATTCCAGAGGGCCGGGGCCACCACAAAGAAGGCTCTTCCCCTTAGTCGACGGGACCCGGAGAAGGCCAACTCTGTGGGACCTTATCGGTTGCTGGGATTCGTAGGATTCTTACAAAATGTTGTAATATGACATTTATAAACTACGTGTTACGTGAGCAAAATATTAATTAAATAATTAATTGAAGTAAATCAATTAAATTAATAAATTACTTAATTCAAAGTCATGTAAAAGATTTAAGTTTTCAAAGACCTTTCAAAAGCCTTATTGAAGTTATATCCATCCTAAGATAAAATACAGAAAATAGTATAAGGGCAGACTAGATGGACCATGAGGTCTTTTTCTGCCGTCAGACTTCTATGTTTCTATGTTTCTATGTTTCTTAGTTAATCTGCCATGTCTATAAAGTAAGCAAACAGTACTGACTAAATTGTTGGACAAATTTATTGGGGAAACAGATGAGCCTACAAATAACCTTTTCCTAAGCTTTTCAGACATCACTGGTCAAAATCAACACTCTGAATTGTTTATTTATTTAGTATTTATTTATTAATTGGATTTATATGCCCGATTTGTTTCATGCAGTGAGATTTCATTGGAGATTCTGTTTCCTTTATAGTGATAGCAACAATTGGCCCAATGGCAAGAGATGTAGATAGTCTGGCTCTGTGCATGAAAGCTCTCTTATGTGATGAGTTATTCCACCTGGATACTTCAGTACCACCCTTGCCATTCAGAGAAGAGGTAATATAAATGTGAAAATAAAATGAATGAATGAGGGCAACAATAACAACAACAAAACAAACACCAGAAAGATTGAAGAAGTATGGATAAAGCCATTTCAGCCAATCATAAATGATATCCCCTTTTTGCAAATAATTTCCATTAAGAGGATGTATGTCATGGCCTCAGAGCCAGGTTCTGTCAGTCCTGCACTCACCAGAGTAGGTGAGTAAGCAGCAAGATGTAGACTCTAGTCACTAGACCCCAGCCTCTACCCAGTAAATGTATTGAATGTGACAGTATGGATGTGATTGTTCATGTCTAAATAACTAGTTGTAAGATAATTTTTAAAGTAATTATTCTATTAATTGGCTTAGAAATGTTTTATATTGTATCTTTTTGTTTGTTGTGAGCTGCCCCAAGTCCACGGAGAGGGGCGACATATAAGTGCAATTGTTTGTTTGTTTGTTTGTTTATTTATTTGTTTATTTATTTGTTTATTTATTTGTTTGTTTGTTTATTCATTCATTCATTCATTCATTCATTCATTCATTCATTCATTCATTCATTTGTATGCCGCCCCTCTCCGTAGACTTAAAAATGTAAAGTAAGTGTAGTAAAAGAATTCTTAAATAAAGATAAATGTCTATGGAGATTCTCGGTCATCCAGGACATGGTTCTTTCTAAAGTACTTTTTCAAGAGGCAACTGGACTTTCTGGTTTTTCTTTGAAGATATTTCACTTCTCATCCAAGAATATTTAGCCACGTCAAGCCTAGGGATGGTGAAATTTGATTATTTATTTCAAATCTTTTTCTTTGCTCCTTCTCTCCAGATTTACACCAGTTCAAATCTCCTTCGGATTGGATACTACACAGATGATGGATACTTTCAGCCCTCACCAAGCATGAAAAGGGCAGTTCAAGAAACAAAAAATCTTCTTCAGGCTGCTGGACACAAAGTACATGAATTTATTAATATTTTTTTCACTTGTGTTCTACTTTAAAACATTTCTGACATTTGTGCCACGTGTCTACCTCAGAAAAACATTGTGACCCACATTATTCACAATTTTCTATAAAATGGGAAGCCCGAACACCTGTGCTCCCAGTACATTGCTTTAGAACATTTATTTATTTATTTATTTATTTATTTATTCATTCATTCATTCATTCATTCATTCATTCATTCATTCATTCATTCATTCATTCAACCAACTTCTATGCTACCTAGTCCTGAAGGACTCAGGGCGGCTTACAACAGCAGTAAAAATATAAGAATAAATACAAAACAGTAAAAGAAGTTGAATAGTTGCCTGAGATTAAAACATAACAAACTAAAAAAACCATAAAAAGTTATTATAAAAAAAGAAAAACACACTCATATACATACACACCATGCTTACAGTTGGCCATCAAGCTGTAAATTTATGGTTCCCAGGTCTGCCGGCAAAGCCAGGTCTTCGTAGTTTTGCGAAAGGCCAGCAGGGTGGGAGCAGTATGGATATCAGGGGGAAGTTGGTTCCATAGTACATATATA
Organism: Erythrolamprus reginae; assembly: GCF_031021105.1. Classification (NCBI taxonomy): domain Eukaryota; kingdom Metazoa; phylum Chordata; class Lepidosauria; order Squamata; family Dipsadidae; genus Erythrolamprus; species Erythrolamprus reginae. The sequence continues at coordinate 72,190,300 of NC_091952.1, forward strand.
TGCTTAAAACAGACCACTGAAATCAATAACCTTAATTTAATTGGATTTAATTGTCATGTTGATATCAGTGGATCTATTCAGTCTGATAATATCTTTACCTTACCTGGCTATGCATTGTTGCAAGTCTACAAAAATATAAACTACAGAAGATTTATTAGTACGTATATATATATATTTCATGTTTGTGTGCTCTATTAGTAGTGCACAAAGTTTTTAAGAAATGCCATTAAATCACCCTTAAGCATGGTAATATAGTGTACATAGTATCTGCACAGTATCTGCACATCCACCAGAAAAATTAATATGTTATCATGTGTGTTAAGGCATAAATCTACAGTTCTGCCACATTGTACATATTAGGGTCTTAATCAGGTGGGGATTGCGGCTCCTGCCACTCCTGGTGTATGGCGTGCACAGCTTCAAGTGTCTGGTGTGCGTACGCACATTTCCCAGTGAGATTTTTCTTCCTCCATGCGCAGGAAGAAAAAACTTGCAAGGGGGCGAGCATACGTGCAAGATTTTGTCAATTTTTTTTACTTCCATGCATGCGCGGCAGCAAAAAATTACCAAGATCTGACATATGTGTGTGTCCCTGTTGTGGTTGGCTTCAGGCCAGCTCCTGTGGCTGGGGATTTTGATGAAGAGCTGTGAGAGTCATCTGTTTACAAAAGACCAGTCTGGCTGTGGCACGAGGCAGATACATCAGACAGCGAACCAGAGTCAGAGGCAGGGGAAGACAGGGAGCAGGAAGAGACAGCAGAGGCAGACAGGGGAGTGGTTTCAGCCAGCCCTCCAGCCAGAGGTTCCTCGGAATCAGAAGGGGAAGACGTCATGAGTAACCCTATTCTGAATCCTCGGGTGAGGAGAATATTGGGAAGGCAGGAGCAGCTGCGCAAGCATAGAAACAAATGATAGAAAACAGCTGTTATGATTGATGCTGCTGAAACCCTGATAAAAAAGGAAGGGGCGGAGTGCATTGTGTGGGTGATTATCATTTGCGTTTTGAAGAGAGAAACATTGTTGCAGCGTGGTTTCGTTTTGGTTTGGATTTCTCTAAACTGTCTGACACTCAAGCAGAAAATGCTGTGCGGACTTGAGTGTGTAAATTCAGCATTGCTCTGGCACAAGCCTGAAGGTGTCGTGTGGAATTTGAGTGAGTAACTCTGACCTTCTGGACTCATAAATTAGCGTTGGTCTTGCATTCAAGGAGGCGTTCGGCCATCTGTATATAAAAGAGATCTCTTTTGTTTTACTGCTCCCCTGTTGTGTGTTTGATTTATTACCTTGCTTTTGGGTGGCTAGAAGCCAGGAAGAATCGTCCCCTAGCAAGATTTTGATTCCTGCACATGTACAGAAGGAAAATCATGCTGGGACATGTGCGCACGCATGTCAGACACCCAAAGCTGCACACACAACTCCCATTTTACTACCAGTGCATAGTGTACCGGCTAGGAACCTGATACTGGTCTTAATGAATACGCACAGCTTCCCACATAGAAACTTGTTGCGGCCCTAATATAAACCAAATTGGAAGTTTGTTTTATATGGTGAACAACAATGCACATCACTGGGATTGTTTGTTTTATATGGTGAACAACAATGCACATCACTGGGATTGTTGATTTGATAAAAGTACTAATTCTTACTTCGTACTTTATTAATTTCTTGTCTTCAATATTTTTTACTTCCAAATATATATTTAAATCTTGGATATGTGCTAAGTCAGCATAACATGGCACCGGACCAGATTATCTCCGGGACCGCCTTCTGCCACACGAATCCCAGCGACCAGTTAGGTCCCACAGAGTTGGCCTTCTCTGGGTCCCGTCGACTAAACAATGTTGTTTGGTGGGACCCAGGGGAAGAGCCTTCTCTGTGGCGGCCCCGGCCCTCTGGAACCAACTCCCCCCAGAGATTAGAATTGCCCCCACCCTCCTCGCCTTTCGTAAGCTCCTTAAAACTCACCTCTGCCATCAGGCATGGGGGAACTGAGATATTCTTTCCCCCTAGGCCTCTACAATTTATGCATGGTATGTTTGTATGTATGTTTGGTTTTATAAATAAGGGTTTTTTAGTTGTTTTAGTATTGGATTGTTACATGCTGTTTTTATCACTGTTGGTAGCCGCCCCGAGTCCACGGAGAGGGGCAGCATACAAATCCAATAAATAAATAAATAAACATGAATAGGCCCACAGCTATTTAGTCAACTATGACTAAAAAGTCATATTGACTAGCAAACCATAGTTCACAATCAGTCTGGAAGGCTAACGGATGGTCACTACGCTACACTACACATTGTAATGCAGGCAAGTTTAATAAGGAGAAAACATATAAATGATCTGCTTCTGTTTATCAAATCTGTTTATCAACTCTTCATAAAGAAGGATTCATTTTTAGGTGGTTCGGTTCAACTTCTGCAGGATAGTTACATTATCTGTATATGGGACTCATCATTCTGTCTGCTGTAAAACAACTAACCAACAATTATAATTGATCTTTTTTATGCAGCTGGTCCCCTTTGTCCCTCCTCGACTTAACTATGTAGTGGACGAGCTTTTCACTAGAGGCATCTTTTCTGATGGTGCTGCAAATTTACTGGCTAAATTGTAAGTGTGTATCTTGGAATATGAGCATGCCTTGAACTCTGACTAGTCTGGGCACTTCTATGCTAAAACAATGTAAAATTCAATGTCATAGGGAATGCTAGGTTTTTTTTTTTAAAGAATCCTTAGTCTGAATGTGGAAAAATAATCTCCCTGAAAAGTAATTGTTTAATAACATGTCATGTTTTTCTGAAATGAACATATCTAATTGAAAGTGTATTTAATATATTTTTAATCTGCCTCAACCTTACAAAACGTTCCAGAATTACAAAAATTGTGCTTCAAAAGATGTAACATATGAAGTAAAAACTTTTAACATCTTATAGTTTCTTAATCATATATTAAATCAGTGTTTCCCAACCTTATCAACTTTAAGATAGATGGACTTCATATCGCAGAATTTCCCAGACAGCATGCTGGCCCAGGAATTCTAAGAGTTGAAGTTCACAAACCGGAAACTGGGCTTATTATCAGGGGATGGCTTATTTTGGGTGGAGCAGGATACCATCTAAGTAATATTGGTTATTAGAGAGCGCTTCTGTATATTATGAAAAAGGACTTGGTTGCCTTTTCTTTTCATCTCCCAGCAAAGGGGACATTGTTGACCCAGGTTTGAAATCTCAAATTAACTGCTACAGTATTCCCATTGTACTGAAAAGGATTTTGGCACTCATTTTAAAACCAGTGGTGAGTATTTTGTTTACTTCTTACCCCGTGATGACAAAAAGGTGAAACATGCTTAGCTTAACTTGTTAAGTGAGAGCATATGCACCAAGATAAATTCCTTGTGTGTCCAATCACACTTGGCCAATAAAAATTCTATTCTATTCTATTCTATTCTATTTACTGATGTGCAAGTGTATCCAATTGCGTCAGATGCGGAATAAACACTCGGACACCATAGCTGGGTAATAAAGGTCACTTTATTGCATATATTATCAAAGACCTGTAGAGGTCGCTAAGCAGGGCAAAATTCCTAGCATCAACATACTTGGGCAACTATGGGTGTAGCTCCTTGCCTGGGCAGTGCGAGGCTGTCTTAGCCTTTGTTCTGCCCCCAGCCACGCCCTTTGGCATGTGGGAGGGCTCATGTCCCTTGCCCCGTAACCAGAACGGGAGTAACGGCACCCCTCCTTCCAACACCCTGGCCGGGTCGGCGCTTGAGTTTCTGGAGAGGGGCAGCCCATCATCTTCAAAAAGATGCCCAAGAGGAGAACACGCAGTTGCTACTGATAGCCATTTCGGCCCCTTTCTGCCTCCCCAGTGACCAAAGGGAAAGAAGCCAATTGAATTGTTGTCTTGACTATTTACAAGTGGTACATCCCCTAAGCAAATCCCTTCCCTGTCATCCAGTGTGGAGTGGGAGGAAAAAACAGCTTCGACATAAGTGTGCCGCTGCTGCAAAAAATTCCTACTCGACCCCCTTTTGGGCGACTCATCAATCACCTTGGATTGAGAGGAGGGTGGGCGGGTGTACTTCTTTATGGGGCAGCGAAGCAAAAAGGAAGATGTGGGTGGCATACTGGCCCTTAAATAGGGCTCCTGCAGAAACGCAGGGGCCGATGGGTGATCTCGTGCAGCAGATCCAACTGCCCCCACCCTAAAGCTGCAATGTTGGGTGCCATGTTCATCTGGCCCCGACACAAATGCTGGCCCACCGCTGAGAGTGGACAGCCTTTCAAATGCATTAATCCAGGTCATAGGGTCTATGTTGCGCTAGCTAATTTCATTCATCCTTAAGGAATAACTTGCATGATTATATTCAATAAAAATAAGTAAACTTGTGTTTCACCCCTAGTATCCCCGGATTGCCAGAGATCTCAATGCATTGTGTGGAGTTGGGTAAGGAATAAGAACTTAACATTATTTTCAGCATCTAGTACAGACAATGTCATTCTCTGCCCTGGTGTCTTCCAGATCTATTGGGCTACAAATGAATTCCAAATAAATAAAAATAAGAATTATATGGAGTAAGGAAGATGACTTTGACAGAGATATGCAGGCTTCATTGCCAGGATAAAGCATTTTTAAAGTCCATAATGTCCACATAAAGTTTTGAAGTAGCTCAAATAGCTCTCTAATTCACTGAACTTTAAGGAAGAGGAAGAAATTTAGCAAAATCAGGCAGGTGTCTGTGTGACCCACTTTTGAACCTTATCTGGATGTTCTGGCCTTAAAAATGCTTCATCCCTATTGCCTTGGTATGCATATCTTCAATAATACCACCTTATTTAGTTACTTTCTGTAGAATGGCCCCTTTGTTTCTATGTATTTCTAGACATTATGCTAACTTTATTTCAACACATATGGCAGCATCAGATTGAGCAAATTTGATCTAGACTATATCATCACCATCTTGAAGCAGAAATGCAGGAGATTAATCTCATGATCCCAAGTGCTCCTCCAGTCACACTTTAATATGCTGTTTTTAAATAAAAAGAATCAATAAACCACGGCTTGACTTCAAGGCAGCAATATCAAGCACCATGAATTAGGCATATTTATGCTGTGAAAATAAGAGACTTTTCAGAATGCATAGGATCATATCTCAGGCTCTTAGGGAAACCTGAAAATGATATTAGTGCTCCGAAAAGGTTGTAGCATTTATTTAACCATACATTCTGAAGCACCTCTTCTGAATTACTGTGGAAGCACTCATAGTTTGACTTCTGATACTTTCCTTTCTTTTAAAACCAGGTCAAATTTCAATACAAGAAGTTTAATAGTTGAGTACATTTACATGACATAAGTAGTTAACCGCGGTGGAACCATGCATTAGCATAACTAGAAAGGACAGCTGGAAATCTGGATAATTGTTAACTATCTGTTAATTTTACAGTACAAACAATAAGCCTTGTTATACTTTTAGATTTTGCAATACTGTTTAAGCTTTATATAATTTGGCCAAACTATAAAAGTAAGCAAAAGGATTGTGGCATTGGTAGTGTCAGTGATTTGGATTATCCAAAGATGATCTCAATTCACCAAAATGTCCCTAAATATATAGCTAGATTGCAGTTGAATACAGAATTACCATTTAATTAGCCCATAAATTTCCTGTCATGCAGATATGTTTTAATTGTTTTAACTGGGACTCTTCACGGAAATCAATTATTTCAATGTTTGTAGGTCAGCCAAAAACCTTTGGAAGCAACATGCAGCAGTGGCGGTGAGTTTGAGATTTTGGTATTGTGCCCGTAAGCATAGTTCCCTCTAAGCTGAGCAGTGAGCAATCGCTCACTTAAAAATCATCATCAACTCAGAGTTTTCCAAACCTGCCCAGAAGCCGAGAGGGAAAGAGTGAGAGGGAAGGAGAGAGAGAGAGGAAGAGAGGAAGAGAGAGAAACAGATAGAAAAAAGAGAGGAAGGAAAAGAGAAAGAAAAAGAATGGGAGTAAGGAAGAGAGAAAGAAAATCAAAATCTAGTTTGAAACTAGCTCAACTATTTAAGTGGCATTTTGATATTGATAGAGTTGCCCTATTATGAGCTCACTGTTATAGACACACAGTACAGGATTTTATTTTGAAATTCTCTGAGGCAAAACATGGTGGGTTTTTTATTTGTTTGTTTATTTATTTATTTATTTGTTTATTTATTATTTCTGTGCCGCCCAGTCCCGAAGGGACTGCCGCTCAGACACTATACTTTTCCGCCCACCCCCCCAAAAAATTAGAGGGAACATTGCCCGTAAGCCATAATACCTAGGCTATCATCTAGAGTTCTAGTCAGTGATCACTAGTAATGTTAGAAGTATTTTCTAGTATTAATGCTAGAAGTATTTTCTCAGCACTAAAGTGGGTATTATGTAGGCATAATATGCCGAGCAGATCTAAACGTCTCACAGTATGGTAGCTTTTGTAAATGTAAACTGAAATGAATTACCTGAATAAATAACTCCAATATTTATTTATTTATTTATTTATTTATTTATTTATTTATTTATTTATTTATTTATTTATTTATTTATTTATTTATTTATTTATTTATTTATTTATCTATTTTATAACGCCACCCATCGATCCAATAAAACTGGGTGATGAAATATACAATGTGAAACCTTAGCAATAAAGCAACAACAAGAAACCCAGTTTAAGCCCTCCTCATTAAAACTACAAAACATTTGTGAGATACATACATCCCAAGGTTCTCAAAAAAATAGCCAGGCCCCAATGCATGGGGGAATTAATAGACTTGGGGGGAAGCATTATTACTGCTCCCATATTAATAAAGATTCTAGCAAGTGGGTTCTGTTTAAAGAAAGCTTGCAGGATACAATCCGGGTTGGTCATAGTGACAAGAGGTTTAGTCTTCTGAGCTTTTGGACTTGTGCCGGAACCCATCCTCTGCGAATTTCTATGTAATAGCTTTGGGCTATTGTGCTTTGGACCAAGGGTCTCCAACCTTAGCAACTTTAAGATTTGTGGACTTCAACTTCCAGGGTTCCTCAGCCAGCAAAGCAAAGCAAAACTGGCTAAGGAACTCTGGGAATTGAAGTCCAAGGTTGGAGGCCCCTGCTTTGGGATATTGTACTAGAGAGAAGTTCCCTGACGATGGGCTCCAGATTGCATCCTGCAGCATATATATTTACTTTAATTCATGAAAGAAAACTTGCTTCAGAATTGTCCACTACATAGGCAATTAAAGGGAGTTTGGGGGAAATTGAATTTGCTTAGTCCATCTTGCCAAAATGTCCTCTACAGGCTTACCGTGAAGAATTCATTGCTGAGTGGAGGAAATTGAAATTGGATGTCATCCTCTGTCCAGTCCTAGGACCAGCTTTTAATGAAGGCTATCCTGGAAAATTGTTTGGTATACAGTAATATCCATTTACTTTTCTGGGATTTTATTTATGGTTTCAGAAAACAACACTAAGAAGCTTGCCTCTTACATCTTAAAAAAGTTATTTGCCAATGTCCAGAAAAATATTTAGTCATTAATTTTGAACAAATTAATCTTTAGAAATATTTTAGGTTGCTAAGTACTTTGTATTGCTTTCTAAGTTACACTTATATACACTGCTCAAAAAAATAAAGGGAACACTTACACAACACAATATAACTCCAAGTAAATCAAATTTCTGTGAAATCAAACTGTCTACTTAGGAAGCAACACTGACTCTCAATCAATTTCACATGCTGTTGTGCACATTCAACTTTGTATAGAACAAAGTATTCAATGAGAATATTTCATTCATTCAGATCTAGGAAGTGTTATTTGAGTGCTCCCTTTATTTTTTTGAGCAGTATATTTTAAACATTAAAATTGAAATATCAAAAAAATTCACCGGACAATTAAAAAATAACTTTGATTTAAATTTTTCTTCTCAGCATTGGGAATCATATAACAAGTCTTGCTTTAATCTTCTCCCAAAAGACAGCTGACTTAAAATGTAGTTACTCCAATGTGGACTAGTCTGGCTGGAGGGAAAAATATCTCGTTTTCAAATGGAGAAAAAACAAGTCCAGATTAAAGCCTAGCAAATACCTGCTTCAGTTTCAATGACTGGGGAATAGGAATGTTCAAGGGGACCCCACAAAGTCTAGTCCATGGTCATGGGAATCTTTCCTGGATTATCTGCAGAACTTTGATAGATTAACTTTTGTTCTGTTCTTTATAGCTGCTACTTCATATACCAATTTATACAATGTCCTGAACTTCCCTGCTGGGGTTGTGCCAGTCACTAATGTCACCCAGGCTGATGAAGAGGAGCTGAAACAATACAAAGGTCATTATGCTGACCCCTGGGATAAACGGCTGAAAGAGGTCTGTATGGTAGCGGAAAGAAACAAGCTGTCTTTGTGAAAGTTCACCATGTAGTTGCCTCTTCCTGTTCTGACTGTCTTTCTATCTTTAGGCGGTCACAGATGCTGTGGGTCTCCCTGTAGCTGTCCAGTGTGTGGCTTTGGCTTGGCAGGAGGAGCTGTGTCTTCGGTTCATGAAAGAAGTAGAGACCCTCACCTGCCAGAACAGACTGAAAGCATAATCTGTTGCCTCAAGATCAGATTAGATAGCATCATCCAGAAAAATGGGAAATAAGAAACAATTAAACATGGCACAATCAGAACCAGAACATGTTATAAATTCTTTGTAAAGTATGGTAAAGTATACCTTATTTTAGCACATGGCAGAAATTGGTTGGCCTTAGACTTTGAAACTAAGTGGAGCAAAGCCTGGTAAATATTTGGATGAGACATTATAAGTGAACTATTTTCTTATTATAAAACTTATCAGGAAAGACTTAATGAACTCATTCTGTATAGTCTGCAGGACAGAAGGGAGAGGGGGGACATGATCAAAACACTTAAATATGTTAAAGGGTTAAATAAGGTCCAGGAGGGAAGTGTTTTTAATAGGAAAGTGAACACAAGAACAAGGGGACACAATCTGAGGTTAGTTGTGGGGAAGATCAGAAGCAACGTGAGAAAATATAAAATACAGAAAATAGTATAAGGGCAGACTAGATGGACCACGAGGTCTTTTTCTGCCGTCAATCTTCTGTGTTTCTATCTTTATGGCAGAGGGCAATGACAAACGATTTCCATAATATTGCAAAAAAAATTACATGTATGAATTCACAAAATGGCCAGAAACTGAGCTCGACTTTATTATTATTTTAAATATAACTCATCTGAATAATTCAAAAGGCACATTTATCAAAGGAAGCCTATTTATCAGTAGGGCTTAGTTCTCCCAAGCAGCAAGCTAGATGGCAAGTCTGTATCAAAATAATACTATTTTGAATAACAGTTTGGGTGCCCATTAATTTGGCTTTTGAAACTACCAGGAAAAAAAACCCTTTCATATTGAGGAAAGGCTACACTACAATTTTACTGTCTTCGACCAAGATTCTATGCACAGAGATTTTTTTTTTGATAGGGAGAAGTATTGATACACAAGCACCCTCATCTTTAGTTTGAGATTGTGGATCAAAATACACACGTTCTCTTTATAGTACACTATATGTGAAAACAGGTGAAGAGCTACCAAAATTTTTACTACCACATTGTGGGTGTGGCTTATGCATTTTCTTTCAACATATTTCAGTGCAAATAGGGTACTCTGGGGTGGAGCTCCATTTTTGCTACCCACTGCACCATCCTTCCCTCCCTTGCCGGTCCGGGCAGTAGTCCACCTCTGGTGAAAACTGAATAAAAAATGTCACGGATAACATTGGCTGACTTTGATAAGACATTGGCAAATTAAAATTGGCAAAAGAATACTCTGGTTTAAGCAAATGTAGACAATTCATAGACCGTGTCAAGGCTTCAACTAATGAACCCTACCAAATCAAAACACTGAGGCTTAGCTCTTTCTCAAAGATCTTCTTTAATGAGTATAATCATATACTCGAAATCTTTCCCATGGTTTCAGTATAATTAAAATAGGAAATAACCCAATCACCAATTGTCACAGGTCACATTGGCCAATTGACAGGCTCTTCAGGCACTCCTTCACCAACCTTATCTGTTGGCTGGTAGAGACGACCTTGGTTCTCATGACAAAACTCTTTGCTTTGTCTAGTAATGCATTCCAACCTCCTTTCTACTCTGTGTGGTAACTGAGGAACAGAAAGATGTCTGTGGCCGGATTCAGTTTGAAGTTGACAGACTGTTTGCAGCCCTCACATCCTGTGATTGCCTAGTTGAAGTTCTCCAGCAAAAGGGACAGATGTCAGTGAAATGATTTGAGCCTGTTTTTCACAGTGGTGATTGTTTTAAGAGAGAAATGGTAATCATTTTCCTAAGAGACCTCATTCTCCTATTCCTACCTTCCCCCTCAAAAGAAAAAAAAGAGGGGAAAGCACTACTTCTTCTCTGGTAATTGGTGTGAATATTTCTTCAGAAGGATGGTAAGTTAAAGGCAAGTTAAGTATCCCTATCTAATTCCTAATGTAATGATGCCAGCCCTGATTTTAGGGATGGAGAAGTTGCTCCTTCAGGGCTCTTTAGCAGTATTTTATTTATTTATTTATTTATTTATTTATTTATTTATTTATTTATTTATTTATTCATTCATTCATTCATTCATTCATTCATTCATTTGATTTGTATGCCGCCCCTCTCCGAAGACTCGGGGCGGCTCACAACAGTAATAAAAACAATACAGCACTGGAACAAATCTAATATTAAAAAACATATAAAACCCTATCATTATTTAAAAAAACCAAACAGCACATTCATACCAAACATAAAACAAAGTATTAAAAAAAAAGCCTGGGGGAAAGGTGTCTCAACTCTCCCATGCCTGGCAGTATAAGTGAGTCTTGAGTAGTTTACAAAAGACAGGGAGGGTGGGGGCAGTTCTAATCTCTGGGGGGAGTTGGTTCCAGAGGGCCGGGGCCGCCACAGAGAAGGCTCTTCCCCTGGGGCCCGCCAAATGATATTGTTTAGTCGACGGGACCCGGACTCTGTGGGACCTTATCGGTCGCTGGGATTCGTGCGGTAGCAGGCGGTTTCGGAGGTACTCTGCTCCAATGCCATATAGGGCTTTAAAGGTCATGACCAACACTTTGAATTGTGACCGGAAACTGATCAGCAGCCAATGCAAGCCACGGAGTGTTTAAGAAATGTGGGCAAATCTTGGAAGCCCCACGATGGCTCTCGCGGCTGCGTTCTGCACGATCTGAAGTTTCCAAACACTTTTCAAAGGTAGCCCCATGTAGACAGCGTTGCAGTAATCGAACCTCAAGGTGATGAGGGCATGAGCGACTGTGAGCAATGACTCCCTGTCCAAATAGGGCCGCAACTGGTGCACCAGGCGAACCTGGGCAAATGCCCTCCTTGCCACAGCTGAAAGATGATGTTCCAATCAATGGTCTGGCTGCATTTACTCTTTTTCCGTTACGTTTATTTATTTTATTTATTTGTTTGTTTGTCAAACATGTACAAAAGATAGCAGGCATAGGTATAAACATAAACATAAACATAAGCAAAGTAAGTAGAGATAAATGAGGACAATAGGACAGTAAGACAAGGACGGTAGGCACAATGGTGCACTTATTACACACCCCTTACAGTCTCTTAGGAATGGGGTGAAGTCAACTGTAGACAGACTAAGGATAAAGTTTTGAGGGTCTGGGGAAGAAACCATTCCAGGCATTGATCATTCTGTTGCTGAAATCGTATTTTAATAGCAATAATTTAATAGCAATAGCATTTAGATGTATATACTTTACGGCATTCTCTGGGTGGTTTACAATATCAGCATTATTTGCATATTACTGCCAACAATCTGGATCCTCATTTTACCAACTTCAAAAGGATGGAAAACAACCTTGAGCCGTCTTAGGATCAAACTCTAAGCTATGGGCTATGTGCAACTCTTCCCTTCAAGTAATGCAGTTCAGGTCCCAGGAGGGGCACTCTTCACAAATAATGTAAAAAGGTTTACAGCATGGAGTCCTTCCACATAAGTAAAAATGCTTTTATGTAAGATATCTAACATGATATCTATATTATTATTTTTTATTATTATAATCATTATGATGATAATATAATTTTATTTTCTATTATTTCTATTATTTTAATTATATAATAATAATAATAATAATAATAATAATAATAATAATAATAATTTTATTAGCATAAAATTTTGTGTGAAAAATCGCACCAATGTGCCTATGGTCCCTGTCCTAGTCCCCTTTTATTTGTATCCATTTCATGTATTAATAACTGTTTATACCCACATATATCTGTTATCTAATACATCTTGACAAAGTAAATAAAATAAAATATGCAAGTTAGAACTCTTCAGATGGTAGGTTCCACCTCATGTGGAGACATGAATTTGAAAGCTCCCCACTAAATACAATTATGTTGTATCTCAGGAGAACTGACTGTTCACTGTAATTATCTGAATTTCTGAGGGGTCAACTGCTCATTTTTATGTCAAATTTTATATACCAGATACAATATACCAACTGAATAAGCCTGATATGATCGTGTAAAGTTTTATAATTATGTGGTCCTTCCAGAAAGTTCTGAAGAAGAAAAATGTCTCTCTGTCTCTGTAGAAAAAATAGTACTACTGTAAGCACACAAGGCTTTTTAATGATTAATCAAGTTTGGAATGGATTAATCAGTCACTTTGTATATTTTTCAAAAATATATGACCTCTCCTTACTTCTAAGGAATGTTTTAAATTTTAAATCGCTGGAACACAATGTAGTCTAATGAAGAGAAGACGTAGGGATGACATGATAGCAATATTTCAATATTTAAGGGGCTGTTACAGAGAAGAGAGGAACAACCGATTCTCCAAAGCACAAGGGAGGGCAGGACAAGAAGTAATGAATGGAATGGAATAAACAAAAGGCATCACAGGTTTGCAAGAGGCATATTTAACTCTTCAAGACAATTGGAGGATTTTATTTAACATTCTGAAAATTCTGCTTTTTCATCATATTTTTATAGGGTTTGCTGGTGGGTGAGATTCTATACATATGCTCATTTGTTTAAAAAGAGTCACAGTGTATTTTCAAAATTCCCAAGACATGGGTGGTCAAGGAAAGAGTTTTAGTTAAGTTGCAACCTGCAGTGTCCCTCAACCCTGCCAAAATTGAGATGAATTAAATTTCACTTGAGATCAGAGAATAAGTAAAATGCACTATGGAATTTAATTAATGGAGAGAGAAGAATTTAGGAGTGGGAGCAACAAGAGCAGGAAGATGGAAAATAACTTATGAAACGTAACCTCAGTTCTAGGGTGGGGAAAGGAATGTAGGCAACTGGTAGTATTTTTCCTCACTGGAAGATTAATGAATCCACAACACAAAATATGGTTGCCAAGGAATACAGCAGCAGTTTCAACCTTTATTTATCCATGCCAAATTTCTTAAATGGATCCTATTGTTTATTATTTAAATGGATTCTATTGGGCCGTGCATAAGCGCATTATTGTGCCTACCATCCCTGTCCTTCTGTCCTATTATCCTTTTTATCAGCTCTTTATACTTCTTTATGTTAATATAAGCTTATATAGTTTTATGTATGGTATGCTTGTGTTGCATGGTTTTTAAATGTTGGGTTTTTAATGTGTTTTCTTTTAAACATTAGACATTGTTTTATTATTGTTGTGAGCCGCCCCGACTCTGCGGAGAGGTGCGGCATACAAATCTAATAAATTATTATTATTATTATTATTATTATTATTATTATTATTATTAATACAAACTATAATTCTATACTTCGGAATCTTCAAAGAAGTGTGGCATAAAAATCTAATAAATAATAATAGTTCTGACGGTGTGTTTCAACTGCCTGTAATTACAGGGTAATTAGTCCAGGAAGACACACACCACCCAATAAAAGGAAAGGTTTTATAAACAAAAGGTTTTATAAACAGAAAAACAGAAACAGCTCCCTTTTTAAATGTCAAAGGGATTTTCTGGTACACACAAGGCACAGGTTAAATGCAATCCAATTGCTCACCCAATAATTGGGAAATTGAGTCCAATTCTAAAGTCCAGAGAGTCCACACACAATCTTGAACAGCACAAAAATCATGATCTTGATGAAACAATGAATCAGATAAACTGCCACAAGGCTAAACCAGGACACTGTTCTTTTTATCTGTAGCACTAATTACATCAGCCCCACCGAACCACAGGTGGCCTCATTTTCTCTTGTAATAATCCTCCAGTTGTTGTCTCCTATGCATCACTCTACACATGTGTGGATGTGTCATTAATTCTTGTTCAGAATCCAAGGATGATACAGATGATTGATCTCCTCCTGGGTTGTCTGCCAAACTCCCCTCTTCCCTGTCACTCATGCTTCCTTGATTAGAGGAAGCTTCGTCGGCAGATTCCATCGGGAGCAAAACAGGCCTGCGGCATGTGTATGTTTCCCCCACATCCACCTGCACATTCCTTGGGGCAGGAGCTGGGCCAGAGCTAACCACAACAATAGTAATAGTAATAGTAATAGTAATAGTAGTAATAATAATAATAATAATAATAATAATAATAATATACTTGAATGGCAAATATAAATGAATAAATAAATAATAAATTTCTGATATCAGAAATACTGAATATTTCTCCAGCCTTCATCTTCTGTTGTGGGGGAAAAAACCACTTTAAAATTGAGATTTTTCAAAGGTGCGATTAGAAGAAAAAAAATGCATGAGGCAGGTTTTTGAATACTGAAAAGTATGGGACAAATTTGATCTTCAGTTTACTTGCGAGCAAATGCTACAAAAGCAGAGCCACAGGAAACAATGAGCCTTCTTATAGAGCAGTGATGGCTAATCTTTTCAGTGCTGAGTGTTGAAAGTGCACATGCACCCCTAATGCAATGTGAGACCCCACCCCTACATGCCCCATCTCACGCATGTGATCCTGCCTCTGCACGTACGTGAGGGCGTGCATCCTACCTTCCGTACATGTGTTGCCGAGACCTAAAAAACACCTGGCTGGTGGGTGCACACACGAATGTGCAACAGAGCTGAACTGGGGCAACTGCTCATGTGCCCATAGAGAGGACTCCGCATGCCACTTGTGGCACAAGTTGTCATCACAGTTATATGCTTCCCCCCCCCCTGTTCCTGGGAAAATCATGTGGACAGGGAATCACTGCTCACGGTCACTCATGCCCTCATCACCTCGAGGTTTGACTACTGTAATGCTCTCTTCATGGGGCTACCTTTGAAAAGTGTTTGGAAACTTCAGATCGTGCAGAATGCGGCTGCGAGAGCAATCATGGGCCTTCCCAGATATGCCCATGTCTCATCAACACTCCACGGCCTGCAGTGGCTGTCGATCAGTTTATGGTCACAATTCAAAGTGTTGGTTATGACCTATAAAGCCCTACATGGCATCGGACCAGAATACCTTCGGGACCGCCTTCTGCGGCACGAATCCCAGCGACCAATCAGGTCCCACAGAGTTGGCCTTCTCCGGGTCCCGTCGACAAAACAATGTCATCTTGTGGGCCCCAGGAGAAGAGCATTCTCTGTGGCTGCCCCGGCCCTCTGGAATCAACTCCCCCCGGAGATCAGGACTGCCCCACCCTCCCTGCCTTTCGCAAATTACTGAAAACCCACCTATGCCGCCAGGCTTGGGGGACATAACTGACCCTTAGATGTTTCATTTTATGTATGGTTTAATTGGATGATATGACTGTTTATAATGGGTTTTTATAATTGTTTTTAATATTAGATTTGTGCTTTCTATTTTGTTGTGAGCTGCTCCGAGTCTTCAGAGAGGGGCGGCATTCAAGTTTAAATAATAATAATAATAATAATAATAATAATAATCATCATCATCATCATCATAATCATCATCATCATAAATCCATAACAAACAGCAAAAATAAGTAAGTCAGCAGTGGGTTCTGAATTAGTTTGCTAGTATTTTGCCAGACGTTTGTATGCACAACGCATCCCGAGCATGTGGATAGAGCCTGTTGCTGCTACCGGTTTTAAGAGCAACCCACTTGCTGAAGTAAATGTCAGTGTCAACTCTTTGGAATCACATAGAATATATTTTCTACATAATGACTCGTGTTTTACCTGGCCTTTTAGGTCTTCCAATAGGGCACCCATTTTCTAAAACCACACGGAGGTTGGCATCTTTTTGTCTTTAAATGTACATGGTACAGAATTAGTATTTTAAAAAATAGCAAATACTTCTTAGGCATTTTCATTTACTTTTGCATTCATTTGCCAACCATTAAAAACTAACAAATGTCTACTCAGAGAAAAATTACTTAAATCTTTATACAAATCCTTCCATATATTTTTTTAAAGATTTGTTTTGTGTCATTACTTCACTATCTTTTTCATCATATCCTTGCTAGCATTTATAGGAGGGAAAAACAGGAATATTCATTGGTCAGTAAAAATGTAGCCTGTTAAACTGGTTTGACTTGAGCAAAGCTGGCTCGGTAAGCAAGAATTTTGTTCTGGTTTACTTAATAGGTTGTAATCTGGCAAGCGAGTTATAGGATTTTCTTTTTTTTGTTAATGCAACTAACTACTTAAACACATGTGCAGCCTTGCACAGCTTTGGGGGCAAAATCCAGTTTAAAAAAATCCACATCCAGTATACAGAACTGTTCCCAGTATTAAAGATCTGTGCCCCAAAGTAAATCTAAACTATGGCTCTCTTGTTGAAAAAAAGTGATGTACATTTGATGCATTATTGCTGAAATTTCATGAGACTGCGCATTTGCTGTAATGTGAGGCATGCAGGACAGATTTAAAAAGTCATGTTTTTTGCTCCTGAGAATGTCCTATGCATGACACACATACAAAAGAAGTGGGGCTTTGATGACATGGATGTGATTGCCACATTGAAGGATTTTTTAAATGCTCTCCCTTATGCACACTTTTGCCGTAATGGTCTCAAAGTACACACACAGTGCAACAAACAGAAAGATAAAACACACACTGTGCAACAAACAGAAAGATAAAACTACAGTATCTTTCTTCAGATTCAGTTCTTTCTCCTCAGAAATAAACACATTTGGATCTTAATTCCAGCTTTCTCAGCCACATCACTTGTCTTCTTCATTTGCCTTTCTTTAAAAACAAAACAAAAAAGCTAAGCTAGTATGAAACTGGTGGTACAATCCTTCATATGCCTACTCGGATGTCCCACTAACTTTAATTGGAATTATTTCTAGCACATAGTAATGCTTATCTTTTTTTAAAAGAACGGCATTGCAATCTGATATATGGAGAAGGTCTAAGAAACCTAAGAAGGGTTGAGATTGAAAAGAAATGCATGATTCCTTTTGTGAATGATAGAATAAGTGGTGGGTGAAATCATCAAACGAAGCTGGAAACATGACAATTGGTGATTGGAATGACGGGTGGTGAAAATAAAATATAAAGTGGATTTGCATGAAGTGGATTGAGATTAACCACAACAAATACACTGGCTATGTCCAAGTTCTTGCAGAGGCAAGTTAAATGCCCAGAAAGGCTAACTGAGCCTTTGCAACAAAGCAAGGACTAAAAAAATATTCTAGTTGCCCGATCCTCCTGAGGATTACATAGATGTTCACTCTGTCTGTCTGTCTGTCTGTCTGTCTGTCTGTCTGTCTGTCTGTCTGTCTCTGTCTCTGTCTCTGTCTCTGTCTGTCTCTATCTATCTATCTATCTATCTATCTATCTATCTATCTATCTATCTATCTATCTATCTATCTATCTATCTATCTATCTGCGTGTATCCCTCAAACAGCCAATATGACATTGTCGTTTTTTAGATTCTTTTTATACATTCAGACTTGAAATATTGGTATGCTATCCCTTAGACCAAGTGATGGTGAACCTATGGCACCTGAACCATTGTCCTAGCTCAGCTCCAACATGCATGTGGAGGGCAATGTGCATTCTGAGTGGGCATTTTTGGCTTCCAGAGAGCCTCCAGGGGGATGGGGAGGGCGTGTTTACCCTCCCTCAGCTCCAGGGGAGCCTTTGGAGCCCGAGAAAGGCAAAACACGAGCCTACTGGGTCCACCAGAAGTTGGGAAACAGGCCGTTTCTGGCCTCCAGAGGGCCTCCGGGTAATGGGGGAAGCTGTTTTTGCCCTCCCCAGGCATTGAATTATAGGTGTGGGCACTCGCACATGTGCACACTCATGCTCTTTCGGCACACAAGGAAAAAAAGGTTCGCCATCACTTCCTTAGACGATAAGAGTGTGTAAGCAGTGAAATAGTTATTATAGATTTGAGCACAGAGAAGCAAGTCTGTTAATCAGAAATAATATCACAGTTGCATCTTAGAAATAAAAGAGGCCTAAAGTTTATGGTAGTGTTTTTATTTTATTGTTGTGTCTGCTACATAGGTCTTTCCTTTGTCACCAGCAATATGTAGTCTTTAAAAACATATCTAGACAGATCACAAAGGAAAACAAAATTTCATAGCATCTGGGTGGGATTTTTTTTCTTTCTTTCTATTTTCTATGGATGGATGGATGTAACATTTGGTGGAATATAGAATGGAACAGGTGGATCATCTTATATTGCTAAAGTGACAGGTTGTACAGTACATTGGAATGTTGTGATGGCTAAGTCAACAATAGTCACTTGAAAGATTCTTCTACAGGGATACTTTTCTGGAAGTTCTTCATTCCTTATTAGACAGGCTTCTGATCTGTCAGTTGCTTGGACTTGACAGCATCTGGGTGGGCTTAAGAATCGCCACCCACTTCCTTCTCCTGTCTTTCCCATTAGCTCCAGGGAACACAGTCTTAGCAGCTTTTTTCGGATTCTTAGCAGCTTTTTCGGATTCTGAAAGGTGAACCATGGCTCTCGAGAAAATTAAGGAGCTTTTTCCAGAGACTGAAGTGGACAGGCGCCTTGTCTCAGGCTTGCTTTGTGGCTCAGCTGCTGCCATTCTGATGTGCAAATGGATGAACCACATACGGGTGCAGAAGAAACTTGATGAATTCAAGACCAAGAGAGAACGTGGGTTTCAGCGAATGGAGAAGGCAGCAAAGCAGTTTAAACAGCAGGTACTATAGCTTTTGATTTAAAAAATAATAATCAGATGTCCTTCTTTTTCCTAATTTCAGAAAACTACTAACACAGATTTACATGTAAAACATATTTTGCTGACTCATGATCCCTGCATTATGGCTTCTGCTTTGCTTAAGCAAATACGAACGTGCATTTTATACCATACAGTGGTGATATGATAACTTGCTTGCCCAGATCTATTTCATACTTAAAGTAGTTATTTTCATTTTTGAAAGTAACGGTTTGCTGCAGATTTTGTACAGGGCTACATTTATTTTCCATATTTTTTGGCTAAGGTTCCTATTGCTTTGGGTTTCCTATTTAACATTAGGAGGTTCTTAATGTTCACGCATACCTTCTGTCATGCAGGAGGCGGGAGAAGGCATAGGATTTCTTTTGCCTTCTCTTCTGGCATCCAAGCTGCCTTCTTAACGCAGCTGTCTCTGCCCACTTTTTTTTAGCAGGATGGTAACAAATCATCCACCATGAAACCAGTGGATATTGAGCTTAACATTTATCTAGTGACTGTTGACACATGTCAGGATTATGCTGAGGTCAGTATGTCTAGGTACAAAGAGCAAACCTCTTGTCTTTCTTCTTGCACAAAAGTGTGCGTGAGAGAGAGTGGGGGAGGGGAGGGAGGGAGAGTGTAGCATCCTGAGTTGGGACTATCAATGTTCTTTGTGCAGCCTTCACTCTACAATAGAATAGAATTCTTTATTGGCCAAGTGTGATTGGACACAAGGAATTGGTCTTTGGTGCATATGCTCTCAGTGTGCATAAAAAGACAAGAAATGTTCGTCAAATGCAATTTATTTATTTATTTATTTATTTTGTCCAATACACAATAATACACAATGAAGGTTATGGAGGATATATAGGATTAGAATGTATCAAAGAGAGTATAGAAGAGAAATATAGGAGTAAAATATGACTAGAGAGAATAGCAGAAAGTATAAGAGATAAAAGAGATATAATTGATAGCAGAAAGTATAAGAGATAAAAGAGATATAATTGATAGATGATGGATAATATAATTGATAGATGATGGATAGAACAGATAAACGAGAAGATATATGAGATATAGGAGAGACTATAGGACAGGGGACAGTAGGCACTCTGGTGCACTTATGTACACCCCTTATGTACCTCTTATGTATCTCTTAGGAACCTGGTGAGGTCAACCGTGGATAGTCTAAGGGTAAAGTGTTGGGGGGTTAGGGGATGATACTACGGAGTCCGGT
Organism: Erythrolamprus reginae; assembly: GCF_031021105.1. Lineage (NCBI taxonomy): Eukaryota > Metazoa > Chordata > Lepidosauria > Squamata > Dipsadidae > Erythrolamprus > Erythrolamprus reginae. Next base: position 72,210,613 of record NC_091952.1, read on the forward strand.
AGTGAGTTCCACACTTCGACAACTCGATTGCTAAAGTCATATTTTTTACAGTCAAGTTTGGCGCGATTAATATTAAGCTTGAATCTGCTGTGTGCTCTTGTGTTGTTGCGGTTGAAGATGAAGTAATCATTAACAGGCACGACATTGCAGCATATAATCTTGTGGGCAATACTTAGATCGTGTTTGAGGCATCGTAGTTCCAAGGTTTCAAGATCCAGGATTGTAAGTCTTGATTCGTAGGGTATTCTGTTTCATGTGGAGGAGTTAAGGGCTCTTCTGGTGAAGTATTTTTGGACATTTTCAATGGTGTTAATGTCTGAGATGCGGTATGGGTTCCAATATAGAACTCCAGAAGAACTATCCCTGGTTTGGCAAGAATTTTTGCTCCCTTTGTTTTTTCGGTATTAACAGGAATTTTATACTGTCGGTTGTTGGAGAGCTGGTTGTGAAGGGAGCATGAGTCTCTGCCCACCTGCTCAGACCCTGCCATTAAGGTTCTTTTACCCTCTGTGCATATGCAAAGTGTTCTGTGCAAGCACAGAGAATAAAAGAACCCAAATGGTGGCATCTGGGCAGGTGGGCAGAGCCTCACATTCCTTTTACAACCATTTTATTTTATTTTATTTTATTTTATTTTATTTTATTTTATTTTATTTTATTTTATTTTATTTTATTTTATTTTATTTTATTTTATTTTATTTTATTTTATTTTATTATTTTATTTTATTTTATTTTATTTTATTTTATTTTATTTTATTTTATTTTATTTTATTTTATTTTATTTTATTTTATTTTATTTTATTTTATTTTATTTTATTTTATTTTATTTTATTTTATTTTATTTTATTTTATTTTATTATTTTATTTTATTTTATTTTATTTTATTTTATTTTATTTTTATTTTTATTTTTTATTTTTTATTTATTTTTTTTATTTTTTATTTTTTTATTTATTTTTTTATTTACTTACTTACTTACTTACTTACTTACTTACTTACTTACTTACTTACTTACTTACTTACTTACTTACTTACTTACTTACTTACTTACTTATTTATTTAGTCCAATGCACAATGAGAGTTTTAGTGGGTATATATACATATATACACATAGTAAAATACATGATGAAGGTTATAGAGGAGATACTCATAGTAAAATATATTTAAGAAATAATAGAAAAGAAGATATAGTAATAGAACATATCAATGAAAGAATAGAAGAAGAGATATAGGAATAGAAGAAAGGTATAGGAGATATAGGAGAGCAATAGGACAGGGGACAGAAGGCACTCTAGTGCACTTATACTCACCCCTTACTGACCTCTTAGGAATCTGGATAGGTCAACCATAAATAATCTAAGGGTAAAGTGTTGGGGGTTTGGGGATGACACTATGGAGTCTGGAATGAGTTCCACGCTTCAACAACTCGGTTACTGAAGTCATATTTTTTACAGTAAAGTTTGGAGCGGTTAATATTAAGTTTAAATCTGTTGCGTGCTCTTGTGTTGTTGTGGTTGAAGCTGAAGTTGAACCTTCTCCCCGACGACTGACAGGCATGAGTTAACCAGGAGCATTTCACCCCTGGATAAAAGTACTGTCAGTGTTGTACATGTGGTCATAATATAAAAGAAATGGTTGAGTAGGGCAGCCATACACAGCACGAGAATTGAAAACGGCAAACTGATTGGGGCTGTCTTTTAAAATGACAGGGAAGAGCAATGGCATGAAATATATAAATACATTTCCCAACCTACCTTCCCTTGACCTCATTTTTTTGGCAGGAGAGGTAAAGTGCTGAAATCAGATATCTAGTGGAGGCAAAACTGGATCTTTGCCTTGCTGTGTCAAGATGAATAATTAGTTCTGAAACAAAGCTGTTTAAAAACTCCTCTTTATGACAGTGTGCGTACGTAATTCATTGATGTATTGAAATACGATGTTAACCGAAGACAGCTAGGTTGGTGTAGTGGCATTAGGCTAGAAACCATGAGTTTTACTCCCACCTTAGGCACAAAGCCAGCTGGATGACCTTGGCCTGCCCCTTTCTCTCAGAGAAGCAGGCCCTGGCACACCACTTCTGCAAAACTATGCTAATAACAACCCGAAGTTTGGTGAAAAACTAATACACTGGAATATCAAAACAAAGATTTTTATCTTCCCCTTACCCACCATTAAGGATCTACCGGTACTTTAAAAAAAATAAGTTAAATGCACTAGATCAAATAGTTATTTGTTTCTGTGTTGGCGACATCATTTATATAGAAGTTGAACAATAAGGGGGCAAGAATATAGCTCCTTTTGACTCCTCTGAAGAGAAGGATGGTTATTTTAAATCACCGTCACAATAGCCTCTATCTGTTTTGAGGTAATAGAGTTATGAACCAAAGAAGATGTGGATCAATGGATGTTGTAGGTGATTTCCTCCATAGTCTCTCATGAAGAATTGAATTTAAAGCTATTCTTAACTAAATAGAAGCAACATAAAGTGTTCCCTTGGTAGGACTAAAGGGTTTTTTCAGCTAAATGGTACAAATTTACACATTAATCCATGGTAGAGTATCTTAATCTTTAATCTATTTGTTTGAAGCTACATTTTTAATTTTAAGCTGCTCAATGTTGCTGTAGTTAGTCTCAAAATACTGTATATTGACTGATTAAACAAACAATTGAAAAAGTGCTTCTTCAACTCTCTACTATTAAGGACCACAAAATAAACATTTAGGAAATATGGGAACCATCCTATTAAACATTCTCCTCCTACATTTTTATTTTTAAGAGGGTGAGAGTTCACATTCTTTAGCAAATAAGCTAATCATTATTGTTGCAATTGTATGTGCCTTCCCATTTCCTCCATTTTAAAAGAATTTTAAAATACATTTTGTAGGAAAAATTAAAATTATTTACTGCTTCCATTTATATTATACCCCTTGCCCGAATAACAACTGCTGACTCTTGTGCATTTTGTAAATTTTAGCATTTACTTTGCTACTTTCATGCTTCAAACAAGCCAGTTTGCAACCACTGAACTATTTTTGCAGACCAGTTAACTAGAAGTGCAACCAGAAGATTGAACAGCTCTGGCCAGTTGATGGCAGTGATTGTGGGGAATGGAGAGATTATGGCTAGGGAAGATGGGTGATAGGCCAGCTGGTGAACCTCCATGCATCAATAATAATCTACAGAGTGTAGTTTAAAAATCACTGATCTAACACAGTGTTTTTCAACCAGTGTGCCACGGCACAGTACTGTGCCGCGAGACATGGTCAGGTGTGCCGCGAAGCTCAGCAAGAGAGAGAAAGAGAGAGAGAGAAAGAAAGAGAGAGAGAGAGAAAGAAAGAGAAAGAAAGCAAGAGAGAGAGAGAAAGAAAGAGAAAGAAAGAAAGCAAGAGAGAGAGAGAAAGAGAGGCAGGAAAGGAGGGAGATAGAAAGAGAGCATAAAAGAGAGGAAGGAAGGAAGAGAGAAAGAGGGATGGAGAGAGAGGAAGGAAGGAAGAGAGAGAAAGAGGGAGAAAAATAGAGCGGAAGGGAGGAAGAGAGAGAGAGAGAATTTTTTTTGTCCAAACCTTTTTTAGCCCCCCCACTCCCCCCCCACTCAAGGTGCCCCATTATTTTGTATATGTAAAAAATGTGCCGCAGCTCAAAAAAGGTTGAAAATCACTGATCTAACATATATCCATTTTTCAATGGTATGTCAGTAGTATGTTTGTTCCTTGCTGCAGAACCCAGGAATAAAGACTGCTCCAATCCTATCTCTTTCTCTTGTGGAACTAACTGCAAAGTTAAAAGATGGTTCCTTATCTCCAGAAAGTGTTCTGTACACCTATATGGAAAAGGTAAGTTTGACTTTGAATGTTAAATTCCAATATAGATATGCATTGTTTATGCAGAACCTGCTTTCCTATCTTGCAAACATCAAAATCTTTTCGATAATACAAATCATTGACATCTCACACCATAAATACGGTTACTGATTTAGGCATAAATTAAAAAATAAAAATCCCTTCTATCTCTACCTTTCTCTGATACTGTAATCTGAACTAGTGGATGAGAATAGAATGGAATGGAATTCTTTATTGGCCGAGTGTGATTGGACACACAAGGAATTTGTCTTTGGTGCTTATGCTCTCAATTATATAGCTAGAAGCAATCAATCTAAAGATCTGATTGCTGTAATGGTGCTTTAAGCCATAAATGATGGATAGAAGATTATCTCTTCTTTTGTTTCACTAGGAGAAAGTGAGAAGTTTAACCAAGCCAAGTCTTTTGGTCAATCTATGCTGAGAGTTAATCTGCATAAGAAACAGAAGGGTCACTTTGCCCTTGGCAAAAAACCACATTTCATTTATTTATTTATTTATTTATTTATTTTGTCCACTACAAATTGAAAGTTAAAGAGAATAAAAATATGTAGTAGTAAATATCAGGGAACTGATAGAAGAAAAGATATGAGAATAGAATATGTCGATGAAGAGTAGAGGAAAAGATATATGAATTGGAGAAAAGATATATAAAATATAGGAGAGACAATTGGACAGGGGACGGAAGGCACACTAGTGCGCTTATGCACGCCCCTTACTGACCTCTAAGGAACCTGGAGAGGTCAATTGTGGATAGTCTAAGGGGAAAATGTTGGGGGCTGACACCATGGAGTCCGGTAATGAGTTCCATGCTTCGACAACTCAATTGCTAAAGTCATATTTTTTACAGTCAAGTTTGGAGCGGTTGATATTAAGTTTGAACCTGTTGCGTGATCTTGTGTTATTGCATCATCAGTTCCTCAAGAAAACTGTAGAGGAACAGGAAGCTTGGTGCTCTTGGCTTTTACAAGCCTCTGCCTGACCCTGTTCATATTTAGTAAAGCCTTCTTAACACCAGACTTTCCATGGAAGCAGAATCCTCAAAAGCATTAGGACCCTGAAACTGAAGCAGTCAAGAGAACATGGATACTGTGATACTCAATGTAGCATAGCGTAGCGTAGAATAGAATAGAATAGAATTCTTTATTGGCCAACTGTGATTGGACACAAGGAATTTGTATTGGGTGCATATGCTCTCAATGTACATAAAAGAAAAGATACATTTGTCAAGAATCATGAGGTACAACACTTAATGATTGTCATAGGGTACAAATAAATACGGGCATTAGCATATTTATTTATTTATTTTTTCCAATACACAATAATCCACAATGAAGGTAATAGAGGACACCTTCGAGGAAATAGAATTAGAGAAAGAAAAGAAGAGAAAGTATAGGATAAAATAATCAATGAGAGAATAGCAGAAAGATATAGGGATAGAAGAGAAGATATATGGGATATAGGAGAGACAATAGCTTACAATTCTAAATTAATTTCCACAATATTTTTACATGCATTTTGTTTGTCCAAACTCATACGCAGATATTGTAAATGAAGCTCAGCCCAGTTCAGTTTCAAATCGCTTCCCACTTGTGCAACCTACACCCAATTGAACAAATTCCATTCAGCAATTCAAGAGTTAAGAGGAACTTTCATTCTTTTCTTAGCCCCCTGAATCTAGGGCTTTGGGCCTTTGATTTATGCGAACCATGGAGTTATTTTCAGCTGTGGAAGATTTATTACAACTCCCAGCAGCTAAGTTACAAGGGAATTCCATTTTTGGAACAGTGACTTTAAGACTTCTAGAGAGATGATCACGGATTGAAGGAATGCAGTTGTCTGCTTGGCAGGTGCACCAAAAAGACACTTGAATGTATTAGGTGCTGATAATTTATTTATCGTATTTATATCACCTAGTGTACCGATTATTCTGGACAGTGCACTAAGACATTATAAACATAGGATATAAAATGATACAGCTTTGATTTTTTAAAAAATATATATAAAAAGTTGAGATAAAAACAGAAGACAAAAAAATCCCTTATTTAACTTGCATGCCTAGTACCAAAGAACAGCCAAGGGAAAAAAACCCAGCACATTTTCCATAGAATTCCCTTACTGAACAACTAAAATGTTCACAATGGTTCTTGGATTACTTCCTTCTTCTGCTTTTCTTATTTTTGCACCAAGGCTTTAGCAGTAACCCGGGAGATCAACTGTGTGACAGACTTCCTCCCAGAGTGTGAAGAGCAGCTCCGAGAAATTAAAAAGAGAGAGAAAGGGTTACTCTACGGGGTCCCCGTCAGCATCAAGGAAAACGTTGCTTGCAAGGTACTTTTAGAAATTATTCACCAACAATTGGGTAGGTCAGGGCAATGCTTCAGGAGGTTAAATTCTATGCCTTTGTTTTGCCCCAGCTACAGACCAGAGAAAACATTAGCACAAATTCAGTTTGTCCAAACCAGTAGTGGGTTCCTACCAGAATGTTAAACAACACTGCACTGGTAGCAAAAGTTGAGCTGCATGCGCAGCTTCAGGTCTCTAATATGCGCATCGCAGCATGTTTTTACTTCTGCGCATGCACAGAAAGCAAAATCTCAGGAGGGGACACATGTGCACATGAGATTTCACCAATTTTTTTGCTTTTGCGCATGTGTAGAAGCAAAAACATCACTGGAATCTCGTGCGTGCGCATGTCCCCCCATGAAAGTTTGCTTCCTGTGCATGTACAGAGGCAAAAACATGCTGGGACATGTGCACATGTCAGAGACCCGGTAGTGGCGGTAAGTGCAATCCGCCCCTGGTTCAAACCTACATTTAATTGATTAACCTCTTCTAATAAACTGGCTTAGTAAGGTTCACATACAAATAAATCTTAAATCAGTGTTTTCTTGAAAAAAAAACCCAGCTGTTAATTAGACGGCATTAACAGCTGGCATAGGTCCATCAAGTCAGAAAGCAGAGATGAGTAATTAGTCCTGGATATCGTTTACGGAAGTTGGCAAGATGTCTGGAATCGGTCCACAAATCGGAAGCCAAAGCAGATAAGCCGAGCAGAGGTTTTCCCAAACAAGAGGCACACAATCAATGTACTATCAAATGAGTTGTTTCCTGTAGAGTTTTTTCTGTCTTCCTCATTTCTTAAGTAGGTTTGGGGAGTGGCCAATTAGCTCCAAGCCTACTCCCGAGGAGACCTCCTCCTGAGTAGCCATTCCTGCCTTTTGGCAGCTCTGCGTGCTTGTGCATTAAGAAGAGGTTCCTCCAGAGGGCCGGGGCTGCCACAGAGAAGGCTCTTCCCCTGGGTCCCGCCAAGCGACATTGTTTAGTTGACAGGACCCGGAGAAGACCCACTCTGTGGGACCTAATCGGTCGCTGGGATTTGTGCAGCAGAAGGCGGTCCCTGAGATAATCTGGTCCGGTGCCATGAAGGGCTTTATAGATCATAACCAACACTTTGAATTGTGACCGGAAACTGATCGGCAACCAATGCAGACTGTGGAGTATTGGTGTAACATGGGCATATTTGGGAAAGCCCATGATTGCTCTCGCAGCTGCATTCTGCACGACCTGAAGTATCATAGAAATGTGGCAGGGAATGGGGAAAAAAACAGTTATTAGGACATGTTCGTGCTGTGCTTAGAAGCACAGTAAGTAAAGAAGAATTCAAGAGCTACCGGTACTCTGTCTAGGGTCTAAAGTCCAGAAGATAGCTAGATCACACCAAGAACGAACATAAAATTCTAATTTACTATTTCCCCTGAGAGGATCATCCAACCCATATATGGTAGACTTTTATCAAATTGAGATTTGATAGCATTTCTTATTGATTTGGAATATGCTATTCTTCACATTTTCTTGCTCTGCTTTTTCACTCTAAACCTCATCATTTGCTTTATTTCTCTTCTTTAAAGGGATACCCCAATTCACTTGGTTTGGTGAAATTTCTGGACTCTCCTGAGCACGAGGACTCTGTAATAGTCAAAGTTCTTAAGAAACAAGGGGCAATTCCATTTGTAAAGACCAATACATCACAAGCCATATTAAAGTAAGCATTTCCTCAATTTTAGGGGAGGAGTAGCTCTTAAAGACAAGAACTGACTCTAATCTCTATTCTGTTAAAATAGGCTCATCATTTGGTGGTTCTTCTATCTCTTTAATAATATCCTATAATCAAAATTTAAAAGTAGCTTTTTCTGAACAGAATAATTTTTTTTGCTAGGGAAAAAACCCTACTGAATTCCATTCAGTATCCTTTAAAATGTTTTTGTCTTCCTAAAGAAGGAGAAACTATGTTTTATGGTAATTCATTTGTCTCTAATTTAGTGCCCTTCATCATGTATTAAATAGCAGCTCTGACAAATGTTACATGAAAGTGCAGGAAGAGGAGGCTGTCTTTCATGAGTGATATGACAGAAAAACCAGTGACCCAAAACCCTGTATAGATTAGATTGCTTCTTGAAATTAGCATCTATAGCAGTGATGGCAAACCTTTTTTTTCTTGGGTACCGAAAGAGCATGGGTGTGTGCTATCATGCATGTGCGAGTGCCCACACCCATAATTCAATGACTGGGTAAGGCGAAAACAGCTTCCCCCACCCCCTGGAGATCGGAAATGGCCTGTTTCTCAACTTCTAGTGGGCCCAATAGGCTCGGGTTTCACCCTCCTCAGGCTCCAAAGGCTTACCTGGAGCCGGGGGAAGGTTAAAACACCCTACCCTATTCCCCCGGAGGCTCTCTGGAAGCCAAAAATGCCTTCCCAGAGCCTCTGTGTGAGCCAAAAATCAGCTGGCCGGCAGACACATACATGTTGGAGCTGAGCTAAGGCAACTGCTTGTGTGCCAGCAGATATGGCTCCATGTGCCTCCATGTGCCATAGGTTTGCCATCACTGACCTACAGCATCTTGACCAGTGGTTCCCAATATGGGGCCTATGCCCCACAGGGGGGCAATTTAATTTTTAATGGGGGCAATGGGAACCTTGTTTAAACCAAGTTAATGGCCTTTTAGGCTTGCTCCACATGAGTAGGAGTTACTTTTTGAATAATAAGAATTATATGTGACCGGGGGGCGGGGGGGGGGATGTCAGGATTTTAGAGATGCTTAGGTGGGGCATGGCCAAAAAAAAAAAAAAAGGTTGGGAACCACTGGTCTGGACTGTAGCCCAATCTGTATGGCTGTTTTCCACTATAGTGGCAAACATTTTTTTAATGAAATTGTTCACTTAATTATCAGAAAGCCCTGGGTTTCACTCCAGACATGTATGGCTGAGCTGTTAGAAAAGCTTTCCCCAATTTGTTGTTGAGTATGATATTTATTTATTTAGTATGATGTTGAGTATGAGATTTATGCATTTAAAACAAAAGCCTGATTCCTGGGCCCTTTATAAAAGCTAGAACAAGGGAAGCAAAGAACTAAGAGAAATGCATTAGAAATCATGTCAGACAAAACCAAACCATACAGATGTTTAGTTTCATTCTAAAGGCCTAGTAAAGTGATTATGTCTTCAGTGCCTGAGAGGGAGCCACATGGATTTCTCCACCCTAAGCAAAACCCATCAGAAAACCAAATCATTGACAAAATATATATATGTGTAGAGATGGATGAAATTACAAATTCAATTAAGGGAAATAAAATCAAAGAATCAAAACGATCATGGTATAAATGGTATGAATGGATTCAAAAGAAAAACTAAAAATATTACAATACAAAGTAACAGCATATATAGAAAAAAATAGCAAATACCTTATGAATGTCAATAGAAACGAAGAGCAAACATTTTCCCTCTTTCCTTTTTATTTTAAAGATGTATTATACCAATGATATATATACAGTGTTCCCTCAATTTTCGCGGGGATGCATTCCGAGACCGCCCGCGAAAGTCGAATTTCCGCGAAGTAGAGATGCGGAAGTAAATACACTATTTTTGGCTATGAACAGTATCACAAGCCTTCCCTTAACACTTTAAATCCCTAAATTACAATTTCCTATTCCCTTAGCAACCATTTAGATTATTATTCACCATGTTTATTTATTAAAGTTTATTTAAAAAAATATTTATTAAAGGCAGATGAAAGTTTGGCGATGCTGTATAACGTCATTGGGCGAGAAAAACCGTGGTATAGGGAAAAAAACAGCAAAGTATTTTTTAATTAATATTTTTGAAAAACCGTGGTATAGCTGTTTCGCGAAGTTCGAACCCGCGAAAATCGAGGGACCACTGTAATTGAATGTATACTATTAAATAAATGATATAAAGAAATGGAAGATATATACAAAAGGTAATAGAGATGGAATAAGATCTGTAAAACTTAAACAAAACGTGAGAAATATTTTTGAAAACAATAAAGAAGAAGAAAAAAAAAACCCTTTTCCTTCTGCCTGCCTTCAATTTGCTCATGGGTCCTTTCCCCTCCTATGCAGCATTGACTGTGGCAATGCAGTCTTTGGACAAACCTTGAACCCTTTCAACCACAAGAAAAGTTCTGGAGGCTCCAGTGGAGGGGAAGCAGCTCTTATTGGAGGGGGAGGATCCACGCTAGGCATTGGGACAGACGTGGCTGCAAGTATTCGGGTGCCATGTGGCTTTTGTGGGATCTGTGGGTTCAAACCAACCGGCTATAGGGTGAGGTAAGTTTTATTTTTGTTTATTGGATTTTTATATTTCTACATGGAGATATGTCAATTTTCTGGAGATTTGAAAAAAGACGTGGGGTGGTGGTTAGGTCAGGATTGGGAAGAATATACAGTGGTACCTCTACTTACAAACTTAATTCATTCCGTGACCCGGTTCTTAAGTAGAAAAGTTTGTAAGACGAAGCAATTTTTCCCATAGGAATCAATGTAAAAGCAAATAATGCGTGTAATTGGGGAAATCACAGGGAGGATGGAGGCCCTGTTCCTCCCAGGAGATTCCTAGAGAGGCCCCATGGAGGTTTCTCCCCACCTTTTCCGGCTCTGTTTCCTCCCAGGAGATTCCTACAGAGGGACCACGGAGGCTTCTCCCTGCCTTTTTTGGCCCTGTTTCCTCCCAGGAGATTCCTAGAGAGGCCCTATAGAGGCTTCTCTCTGCCTTTTCCGGTTACAGTGTCAGAGGCTCGGGTTTGTAAGTGGAAAATGGTTCTTGAGAAGAGGCAAAAAAATCTTGAACACCTGGTTCTTATCTAGAAAAGTTCATAGGTAGAGGCATTGTTAGATAGAGGTACCACTGTAATTGTAATTGTATCCCACTCCTGGATTAAAAGAAAAAGGACTGTCCTCTGATAATATTACAAGTAGAGAAGGTCTAAAGTCCATTTTCTCTTAAAGCTCAAATCTGTTTGGGTAGTGCTATTAGTTCTAGTCCAAATTCCTAAGAAGGAAAGTCAAGTATGTTCAAGCAGCATAATTAAACAATCAAGGTGTGGTTTAGTAAATATATATACCAGATAGTGTACTCTGGGATAGCTTTACTTGGCCAAGGTACAATTGTTATTGTTATTGTCATTGTTATTGTTATTGTGTTATTGTGTTATTGTATTATTATTATTATTATTATTATTATTATTATTATTATTATTATTATTATTATTATTTCACCCCTCTCCAAGGACTCAGGGTGGCTACAATGTTGAGGGATGAAGGATGCCTATGATTTTATTACTTTTTTAAGGGGAAAGAATAATCTTGAAAATATTCTCAGTGTCTTTCCAATAGTTGCAGGTATTATTAGTATCATTTAACAATACCGCCTGCATTTCATGACAGGTCTCTTTTCCATTAGGCTTTGCCTGTTGTTAATTTGCTTTTCTCATTTGCTGTTGTGCAGTGTCAAAGGTGTTACCACTCCTGTACCTGGAATGAACTCAGGTGAGCAATTCTATATTTGGTAAAGTATTTGTTATTCAGCTCATGGAGAAAAAGCCAAACTTCTTGATGAAAATGTACAGTTCTCAAAAAAATTAAAATGGAACACTCAAAGAACACATTCTAGATCTGAATGAATGAAATATTCTCATTGAATTCTTTGTTCTGTACAAAGCTGAATGTGCTGACCTCATGTGAAATCGATTGTCAATCAGTGTTGCGTCCTAAGTGGACAGTTTGATTTCACAGAAGTTTGATTTACTTGGAGTCATATTGTGTTGTTTAAGTGTTCCCTTTATGTTTTGAGCAGTATATGTAGGTTTGCTAATCAATCTACCATCCAAAATTGCACTCAAGCTTTCTCCTTCCCTCTCTTCAAAAATCTTTCATATCCTTTCCTGAAGACCCTAGTTATTAAAATTTTATTGGCCACTTTTAATTTGTTTCATGGTAAACAAATATAAAGGATTTAGTAGGAGGAAAAAGGGAGATATCAGATGATTTTATTGTATCATAAATTAATCCTCATCCAGTGGCCTTTGGGCTGTCTGGGACAACTACCCCATCACTGCTCAGTCACATTGCAATGTCTTTTTGGATTGGTTTGTTTCCCTATTGATTTGGTGATTTATTTATTGTTGTACAATAAGACCTCAGGTTCATTTACATTTATAGTTATAATTCAGAAGGATGTAGAAATTCACAATTTTAAAGTGTAGTTGGATGGGATGATGACGCAAGAAAACTAAAGGGGTAAAAATCGTAAAAATCGTCCCTCGCATCCTGGATGTAAATTGTTTCAACTCCTACCCTCAAAACAAGGCTATAGAGCACTGCACACCAGAACAATTAGACACAAGAACGCCATCACTCTGTTAAACAAATAATTCCCTCAACACTGTCAAACTATTCACTACGTCTGCACTATTATTAATTTCTCATCGTTCCCACCACCCTTCTCTTCCCACTAATAACTGTAACTTTGTGGCTTGTATCCTTACAATTTCTATTGACTGGTTCCTAATATGATTTGATTGCTTATTTGTACCCGGATTATTATTAAGTGTTGTACCTTATGCTGCAGCGGAGGCCCTTGACCGAATTGCGCCGCTGCGACCTCTCCGCGGCACTAGACCCCGTAGAGCTCCATGGTTCAACAAGGAGCTCCGGGAGTTGAAACGCCAGAAGAGACGTCTAGAGAAGCGATGGAGAAAGAGTAAGTCCGAATCCGACCGAACACTTGTAAGAGCTCATATTAAGACTTACAAAGTGGTGCTCAAGGCAGCAAGATGCACGTATCATGCCTCCTTGATTGCATCAGCAGAATCCCGCCCGGCCGCTCTGTTTAGGGTGACCTGCTCCCTTCTTAATCAGGGGGGAGTTGGGGAGCCCTTACAGAGCAGTGCTGAGGACTTTAACACATTTTTTGCTGATAAAATCGCTCGGATCCGAGCTGACCTTGACTCCAATTGTAAAACAGAGTCGACTGACAACGAGTCAGTCGAGGTGATTGGGGCTAAACGTCTTTGTCCATCTGTCTGGGAGGAGTTTGACTTGGTGACACCTGATGAAGTGGACAAGGACATTGGAGCTGTGAGCTCCGCCACCTGTTTACTGGATCCGTGTCCCTCTTGGTTGGTTTCGGCCAGTCGAGAGGTGACACAGAGCTGGGCCCAGGAGATTGTCAACGCCTCCTTGGGGAGGGGGTCCTTTCCGGCCCTTTAAAAGGAGGCACTTGTGTGCCCCCTCCTCAAGAAGCCTTCCCTGGACCCAGCCGTGCTTAATAACTACCGTCCAGTCTCCAACCTTCCCTTTATGGGGAAGGTTGTCAAGAAGGTGGTGGTGCTCCAACTCCAGCGGTCCTTGGAAGAAGCCGATTATCTAGGTCCTCAGCAGTCTGGATTCAGGCCTGGCTACAGCACGGAAACTGCTTTGGTCGCGTTGATGGATGATCTCTGGCGGGCCCGGGACAGGGGCTTGTCCTCTGTCCTGGTGCTTCTTGACCTCTCAGCGGCTTTTGATACCATCGACCATGGTATCCTTCTGCACCGGCTGGAGGGGTTGGGAGTGAGAGGCACTGTCCTTCAGTGGTTCTCCTCCTACCTCTCCGGTCGGTCACAGTCGGTGTTAGTGGGGGGTCAGAGGTCGACCTCTAGGTTTCTCCCTTGTGGGGTGCCTCAGGGGTCGGTCCTCTCCCCCCTGCTATTTAACATCTACATGAAACCGCTGGGTGAGATCATCCAAGGGCATGGGGTGAGGTATCATCAATATGCCGATGATACTCAGCTATACATCTCCACCCAATGTCCAGTCAGCGAAGCAGTGGAAGTGATGTGCCGGTGCCTGGAGGCTGTTGGGGCCTGGATGGGTGTCAACAAACTCAAACTCAACCCAGACAAGACGGAGTGGCTGTGGGTCTTGCCTCCCAAGCACAATTTCATCTGTCCGTCCATCACCCTGGGGGGAGAATCATTGACCCCCTCAGAGAGGGTTCGCAACTTGGGCGTCCTCCTCGATCCACAGCTCACATTAGAGAAACATCTTTCAGCTGTGGCGAGGGGGGCGTTTGCCCAGGTTCGCTTGGTGCATCAGTTGCGGCCCTATCTGGACCGGGAGTCACTGCTCATAATCATTCATGCCCTCATCACCTTGAGGCTCGACTACTGTAACGCTCTCTACATGGGGCTACCTTTGAAAAGTGTTCGGAAACTTCAGATCGTGCAGAATGCAGCTGCGAGAGCAATCATGGGCTTCCCTAAATATGCCCATGTCACACCAACACTCCGCAGTCTGCATTGGTTGCCGATCAGTTTCCGGTCACAATTCAAAGTGTTGGTTATGACCTATAAAGCCCTTCATGGCACCGGACCAGATTATCTCAGGGACCGCCTTCTGCCGCATGAATCCCAGCAGCCAGTTAGGTCCCACAGAGTGGGTCTTCTCCAGGTCCCGTCAAATAAACAATGCCGCTTGGCGGGACCCAGGAGAAGAGCCTTCTCTGTGGCGGCCCCTGCCCTCTGGAACCAACTCCCCCCAGAGATTAGAATTGCCCTCACCCTCCTTGCTTTCGTAAGCTACTTAAAACCCACCTCTGCCGCCAGGCATGGGGGAATTAAGACTTTTTTCTCCCCCTAGGCCGTTACAACTGTATACATGGTATGTCTGTATGTATGTTTGTTTTTTTATATATTAAGGGGCTTTAATTTGCTTTTAGTATTGGATTTTATTGTATATTTTCATGATTGTTGTTAGCCGCCCCGAGTTTTCAGAGAGGGGCGGCATATAAATCCAATAAAACTTGAAACTTGAAACTTATGATTCTTGATGAACTTATATTTTCTTTTATGTACACTAAGAGCATATGCACCAAGATAAATACCTTGTGTATTCAATCGCACTTGGCAAATAAAGAATTCTATTCTATTCTATTCTATTCTACTCTATTCTACTCTATTCTATTCTCCATGGGGCCTCTCTAGGAATCTCCTGGGAGGAAACAGTGCTGGAAAAGGCGGGGAGAAGCCTCCGTGGGGCCTCTCTAGGAATCTCCTGGAAGGAAACAGGGCCAGAAAAGCAGGGAGAAGCCTCCATGGGGCCTTTCTAGGAATCTCCTGGGAGGAAACAGAGCCTCCACCCTCCCTGTGGTTTCCCCAATCGCACACATTATTTGCTTTTACATTGATTCCTATGGGAAAAATTGCTTCTTCTTACAAACTTTTCTACTTAAGAACCTGGTCACGGAACGAATTAAGTTCGTAAGTAGAGGTATCACTGTATATATTTCTGTTCTGTTCTATTCTATTCTATTCTAATTCTATTCTATTCTATATAAATCAAGCTAGTTGAATAAACTGTTGTATACGTTCAAAATTATCTAATTATTAGAAAGCCAATTCCCAGGGAACCTATTTGGTTTACTTTTCTCCATGTTCTATCTTTCTTTAACAAGACCAGAGATATTTCTCTCTTTGTTCCAGTCATCTCTGTGACAGGACCAATGGCAAAAGATGTGGACAGCCTGGTTTTGTGCATGAAAGCCCTACTGTGTGAGGAGATGTTTTCTCTGGATCCAGCTGTGCCCCCACTTCCCTTTAACGACAAGGTAATCAAATGGGATATAGGGATGAGTCAGGCTGTATGTGTTTGAGCGGTGATGATGATCTGACTATAGTTCTTAATAGGTTTTGGACAGAATTGTTCAAGGATCTCCAGTCCCAAATTTAACTGCATAGGCCAGTGATGGCGAACCTTTTTTTTTTGCTTGAGTTGCAAAAGGGCGCACTTGTGCGATAGTGATTGCACACTTGGCCACACCCATAATGCAATAACCTCCACCCAGGGCCGCTGATAGACGGGTATTACTGGGACTGCTGTCCCGGGCCCGGGCAAATTGGAAAATTGGGGGGCCCCGGGCCCCGCAGCCCCCGTTCCCCCCCGCTTGCCAGCTCTCGCTTTGGTATTTCTCCGGCGGAAGCAAGGCGGTTGAGTTGCTCCGAGGTTCCACTTCCAAGCAACCGTTTGCCGCCCCCCCGCAAGCCCCCTGCCCGAAGCTGCAAGCGCGAGATCCTGGGGCGAGGGGGAGGCGGCAGTCCTGCACACACACCGCGGCTGCCTAATTCAGTCCCGGATTCGTTTCACCCACCGCCCCCCCCCGCCCGGCTCTCCACTCCAGCAAACGTGGCGGGCGCTCCCGGGTGGCGCACTCGGCGGATCCAGCTGCGCGGGACGGAGCGGGCTCGGGGCGCAGGTAGGGCGCGGGTGACAGGCGGCAGCGGGGAGGGGGGGCAGCCAGGGTCCGGGTCGCGCCCTCCGCTCTCCCGGCGCTGCTGTGCCTGGAAGGGAGGAGCGGGGAGCCCTGAGGAGGGGGAGGAGAGGAAGGGGGGCAGTGCAGGGGGGCTCCGGTGGCACGAAGGAGCCGCTCGATGGGGGAGGGCCGGACGGGGGAGGCCGGAAAACTGGGGGCTTCCCGGCAGCGCTCCCCCGCGGGTTAGGGGGTGGTGCCTGAATCCCCTGGCAGGCGGAGGAAGAAGTCGGCCGGCCGGCAGGCTCGGACGCCCTTTGGGAACTCTCTCGGGCGCTCGATGGCGCTGAGCGGAACGAGGAGCACGTAGCTGGGGGTGGGTGGGCAGGGGGCAGGCATTCTCACAGCGGGGGCCGCCGGCCGGCGAAGGCGATTTTGAATGCCGGGTGTGCGGGCTGACGCGCGCTCTCTCCATCTCCCTGCCAGCCCGAACATTCAAAGTAAGAGCGAAGGTTTTTCACTTTCGCCAGCCTCCGGAGAACGAGAGAGAGTGAGAGTGACGACAGAACAAGATAGAGAGAAAGTGAGAGAGAGAGAGAGAAATAGGGGAAGAGAAAGAGATAGCAAGAGAAATAGAACGAGAGAGAGAGAGTGTGAGAGAGAAAGCAAGAGAGAGAGAAAGAAAACAAGACAGGGAAAGTGAGAAAAAGAGAGAGAGAAAGAGGGGGAGAGAAAGAGAGAGAAAGAAAACAGAGAGATGAGAGAGGAAGGAAGAGTGAGAGAGAGGAAGAAAGCAAGATAGATAGAGAGAGAAAGTAAGAGATGAGAGAGGAAGGAAGAGAGTGAGAGAGAGGAAGAAAGCAAGATAGAGAAAGAGAGAGAGAGAAGGAAAGAAAGAAAAAAGAGATGAGAGAGGAAGGAAGAGAGTGAGAGAAAGAGAAAGAAAGAAAGAGAGAGAAAGAGAAAGAAAGAAAGAGATGAGAGAGGAAGGAAGAGAGTGAGAGAAAGAGAAAGAAAGCAAGAGAGAAAGAGAAAGAAAGAAAGAGATGAGAGAGGAAGGAAGAGAGTGAGAGAAAGAGAAAGAAAGCAAGAGAGAGAAAGAGAAAGAAAGAAAGAGATGAGAGAGGGAGGAAGAGAGTGAAAGAGAGGAAGAAAGAGAGAGAGAGAAGAGTGGAAGGAAGAGAGAGAGAAATGATAGAAAAAAGGGGAGAAAAAAAGAGAAATGAGAAAATGATTGAGGCAGAGAATGACAGAAAAGAGAGAGAAACAGAGAGAGAAGTGATTCTTGATTTAAAGCATGTGGTAAAAGCACTTAAATAATAACAGAGAAAAAAACCCAGCCCTCACCTGTTTTTATTAATAGTTTTGCTGGTTGTTTTAGTTTTAATAGTAATGGATTTTGATTTTTTTTAATTATTATTGACAAAATTGAATGGGTCCAAAGACGGGCTACAAGAATGGTGGAAGGTCTTAAGCATAAAACGTATCAGGAAAGACTTCATGAACTCAATCTGTATAGTCTGGAGGACAGAAGGAAAAGGGGGGACATGATCGAAAAATTTAAATATGTTAAAGGGTTAAATAAGGTCCAGGAGGGAAGTGTTTTTAATAGGAAAGTGAACACAAGAACAAGGGGACACAATCTGAAGTTAGTTGGGGGAAAGATCAAAAGCAACCTGGGAAAACATTATTTCACTGAAAGAGTAGTAGATCCTTGGAACAAACTTCCAGCAGACGTGGTTGGTAAATCCACAGTAACTGAATTTAAACATGCCTGGGATAAACATATATCCATCCTAAGATAAAATACAGGAAATAGTATAAGGGCAGACTAGATGGACCATGAGGTCTTTTTCTGCCATCAGTCTTCTATGTTTCTATTAATTTCTTTTAATAAAAAAGAAGGTATTATTTATTTATTTATTTATTTGTTTGTTTATTTGTTTGTTTGTTTGTTTGTTTGTTTATTTATTTATTTATTTCTATGCCGCCCAGTCCCAAGTTTTTCCTTATTTCCAGATTGCATTTCTTCTTGGTGAGGTCCCGCCCATTGCTTCTTGTACTACCTTCAGGTGGCATGGAGAATAAATAGATGCCATCTGCTCTGTGGCAGCCCTTTAAGGATTGGGAAACTACTATTATATTCCCCCTCAGTTTTCTATTTATTGAGCTAAACATACTCATTCTCTTAGCCCTTGGTCATAGGATTTAGCCTCTAGGCCAGGGGTGTCAAACTCAATTTCATTGAGGGCAACATCAGGGCTGTGTTTGACCTCAGAGGGCCGGGGGAGGGCTTGCCTAGGGTGTGTGGCCATGGTGGCATGGCACGGGATTTGGGGGGCAGTAGTTTTAAAATGGCTGGGTGGGCCCCGGACACTTAGGCTGTATGGGGCCCCAAAATTCCTGATGGCAGCCCTGCCTCCACCTAAAGTATGCACACTGTTGTGGTTAGCTCTGGCCCAGCTCCTGCCCCAGGGACTGTGGATGTGGGGGAGACATCCACATGCTGCAGGCCTGTTTTTCTCCCGGTGGAATCTGCTGATGAAGGCTCCTCTGACCAAGAAGACATGAGTGACAGGGAGGAGGAGAGTGTGGCAGACAGCTCAGAAGGAGATTGATTATCTAGCTCCTCCTTGGATTCGGAACAAGAGTTAATGATACAGCCACGCATGCGGAGAGCGATGCATAGGCAACAACAACTTAGAGATTATTATCAAAGAAAATGAGGCCACCTGTGGTTGGGTGGGGCTGTGGTAATTAGTGAGGCTGCTATAAATAGCAGCCTGTGGGTTTGGCCATTGTGGAGGATTATCTGATCATTGTGTTTCGTGCCTGCCTTGCTGACTTTGACCTTTGTGTACTGATTTTTCCCTGCTTTGAAACTAAACCAGAGCAAAGTGTGTTTCACTTTGTGAAAGAAGAAGGATTGTGAATTGCCTCACAGCTGCAAGCTACGTATCACAGAACTGATAAGGGACTTGTACAAATTACCAGTTTGTTTGGAGACGAGTGCTCTTTGCTATACAAAAAGAGTGCTTCGTTTATTTGCATTTTCAGTATAAAGAACATTGTTTTGAATTTTCAAATTGTGTGTGTCTGAAATTGTATTTGTGCATTTTCGGGAGGATTCTACCAGAGAGCTCGACAGAACACACACATAGCCCTCACAGGCCTCCGGACTTCTGAGAGTCCATTTTTTTGCCCTCCCCAGGCTTCAGGAAAGCCTCCAGATTCTGTGGATGGTGAAAAATGGGCCCAACAACACTTTTCACCATCCACAGGCTCTGGAGGCTTTCCTGAAACCTGGGGAGGAGAAAAACACATACACCCCACCCTCCAGAAGGTCTAAAATCAGCTCACCGGCACACCATTGTAATCCAGGGACTACCTATAAAGTCTGATTGGCACTTTTTGAATGCTTGTTAAATGTTAGGCAGGGTCCTTATATACCCGGATTTGAAACGGTATTAAAAAACATGTCTAGCTCTCTTCTTGACTAAAGGAAGATTTGTGTCTTTTCAGATTTACTCGAATACCTGCCCCCTTAGGATTGGATTCTACGATGGAGATGGTTATTTCCAGCCCTCTCCCAGCATGAGACGAGCTGTTCAGGAAACCAAAAAACTGCTACAGGAGGCAGGGCATACCGTAAGTTTTACATTAGGATTAAATATCTTTGGGTGGAGATAGTGGCAGCTATAGAGTGTTCCCTCTAATTTTTTGGGGGGGTGGGCGGAAAAGTATAGGGTCTGAGCGGCAGTCCCTTTGGGACTGGGCGGCACAGAAATAATAAATAAATAAATAATAAATAATAAATAAATAAATAAATAAATAAATAAATAAATAAATAAATAAATAAATAAATAAATAAATAAATAAATAAATAAAACAAACAAACAAACAAACAAAAACCCCACCCTGTTTTGCCTCAGAGAATTTCAAAATAAAATACTGTACTGTTTGTCTATAACAGTGAGCTCATAATAGGGCAACTCTATCAATATCAAAATGCCACTTAAATAGTTGAGCTAGTTTCAAACTAGATTTTGATTTTCTTTCTCTCTTCCTTACTCCCATTCTTTTTCTTTCTCTTTTCCTTCCTCTCTTTTTTCTATCTGTTTCTCTCTCTTCCTCTCTTCCTCTCTCTCTCCTTCCCTCTCACTCTTTCCCTCTCGGCTTCTGGGCAGGTTTGGAAAACTCTGAGTTGATGATGAATTTAAGTGAGCGATTGCTCACTGCTCAGCTTAGAGGGAACTATGGCTATAGCCTTTGTCAGAGTTGCATTCCGAAGCTGTCCACCCAGATTCAGACATAATACAGCGGTACCTCTACTTAAGAACTTAATTTGTTCCGTGACCACACTCTTAAGTAGAAACGTTCTTAAGTAGAAACAATTTTTCCCATAGGAATCAGTGTAAAAGCAAATAATGTGTGCAAACCCATTAGGAAAGGAATAAAAGCTTGGAATTTGGGTGGGAGGAGGAAGAAGAGGAGGAGAATCACTGCTGAGGTGAGCGCCCCCTTTTGCCTTTCCGCACCTAGGCACTCCGGGAGGCAACCTTGCGCGGGCTGTATGGGAGGCAGCACGAGGGAGTGCCAGAAAAAGGAAAACACTCCGTTCGCTCTGGGCTGCCAAAGCCTCCTTAAGCACCACTGAAAGGCTCCTCTAGCAGCCCAGAAAAGCCCAAGATGACTGGGATTAAAGGGGGAATGGCAGGAAACTGGCAGGGCCTTCGTGCTGCTGTCAAATTTCCTGCAAAATTTTTCCAGGCTTCGGTTCTTAAGTAGAAAATGGTTCTTAAGCAGAGGCAAAAAAAAATCTTGAGCACCCGGTTCTCATCTAGAAAAGTTCTTAAGTAGAGGCATTTTTAAGTAGAGGTACCACTGTATTAGCAACTGGAGATATTTCAGAATGAAGACAATACTGCAGGAATTCTTGAGAAGACTTTTACTTCTTCTTCATAGCAAAAAACTGTAATCTCTATATTGTATTTACATAACACCAACACTATCTTACTAGACGACACACCCCTAACCACAATCATAGACCAACCACCGACTAACTAACCAATCAACCAACCATAAACTATCCAATCAGGTTGTACACATTTTGCTGATCCACCATGACTCAGCATTCCTTTTAATTTACACTGATTACATTCTACTCCATTGTAACTGTAATATTACCTCAGGTACTAATCCTGACAGCCCTGGCGTTTGAATAGCACGCTGCAAGTGGAATCCTAAAAGCAACTAATGTAAGGCAATTCTCTCACTTGTCTGGGTTATCATTTGTGTTTAGATTCATTTAGAAGCAAACTTGACTAGTACGATGGTTTCTACATCAACCATTTTCCTCTTGAGTCATATTGAAAATTACATATTGCCACCTTTTGGAGGCTCACTATATTTGGGCTGCAAAAGTCCAAATGACTATTAAATGTCAGTGGAGAGAAAGAGAATTCTTGCTCTGTTTTTACTTAATCATCCACATTTTTGCAGATCAATCTGGTACTTTTAGGATGGCATCCTTAGGCTGTGCATCTGTATGTAATTGGCTTCATTCATTCTATGGTTGAACATGTGGCCTCCAGCAGATTTGGGAGAAGAAGTCATTGCAAGCCATCAACAGATTCATGTTTGCTCAACTTTTAAAAGCAGAGTAACTCTTTGCATACATTTATTGTGTACCATTCAATATGGATTTTATTTTTCTTTCCTCTCTCAGCTGATACCATTTACTCCACCACGCATTGATTTTTTGGTGGATGAACTCTTTACCAAAGGCCTCTATGCTGATGGAAGTTCCACGCTATTGGAAAAATTGTGAGTGATTAAATGCTAAAATTTCATAGAAAAAGTCAGTTTACTTTTTTTTATTATTGTTTCCGTTCTATAAATCAAATATTATATACTGTACATTTAAAAATCTTTCCAGCAAGGAATAGGCAAAATAAAGCTTAGGATTTTCAATACCAATGGTATTTGATAAGCTGATTGCTGGAAAGAAAGTGCTTGAAACTTTTGTTTCTCCCCTTTTCCTATTTGGAATTTCATAGAATAATGTGACAGATGGAAGCAAAGGTTATTCAACACAACGTCTATGATACTAGGATTTTATCTACCTGGGAGAGGAGCATGGTAGATCTCATGGTTAGGATGCTGGGTTTGAGGTTAGCAAGCCCATTTTTGAAACCCAAGAACTGCCCTGGAGCGGGATCTCATCCATCACTCTAGCTCTTGACAGGCACACGAAAGAGCCCCCAACTGAGCATCCCCTGGTTAATGGTGATGTCACCAGCTAAACAGTGGTGGGTTCCTCCAGATTTGGACCAGTTTGACCCACTGAAGACGTCACAATGACATCACAGAACCAGTTCGGTCGGTGCTGGTCCATGGGTGCCACCATCTTTTATTATATTTTATTGGATTATTTATTTATTTATTCTTCTGAGCATGTGCAGAAGCCAAGTTGCTGGTACTGTGCATGTGGTCGCCATCTTGTTTTCATTCATTCATTCATTCATTCCATTCATTCATTCATTCATTCATTCATTCCATTCATCCATTCATCCATTCATTCATTCATTCATTTACGCTTTTGGGGAAATTTCTTTCTTTTCAGGAGGGAAGTGTTTTTAATAGGAAAGTGAACACAAGAACAAGGGGACACAATCTGAAGTTAGTTGGGGGGAAGATCAAAAGCAACGTGAGGAAATATTATTTCACTGAAAGAGTAGTAGATCCTTGGAACAAACTTCCAGCAGACGTGGTTGTTAAATCCACAGTAACTAAATTTAAACATGCCTGGGATAAACATATATCCATCCTAAGATAAAATACAGGAAATAGTATAAGGGCAGACTAGGTGGACCGTGAGGTCTTTTTCTGCCGTCAGTCTTCTATGTTTCTATGTTTTCATCTGAGCATGTGCAGAAGCTGAGTTTCTGGCACCTGCCATCTTCTTCTCAGTTTTTTTCCCCCGCCTGGATTTTTCAGCACTGCGCATGTGCAAAGCGTGCTCACAAAGCATGTGCGTGCCCATGAGGCATGGCCACATGGCGCAGGAGGAAGCGAACCAGCAGGGAGGTAAGTTAGAACCCACCCCTGCAACTAAACCTTTCATCATGGAAGCATCTTGGTGCTTCTGACATGTTCTAATATAACAATCTACCTGCGAGTGAATGAATAGTTCTTCTCCTCCCAACTTCCCACCTTTCAACTTGTGTCCTTGTACAAGAAGAAAGGTTTGCTATCTCCTTATACTCTCTATAATAATCTGCTTTCCTTCTCTTTGTACTATTTCAGTGATGGTGAATTTGTGGATTCCACTTGGAAAAACCAGATTCGTTGTTACAGAATGCCAGACCTGCTGAAGAGATTCTTGGCTCTCCTTTTAATGCCTGTGGTGAGTTTCCAGGGTTGATTTTCTTCTGTCTTCACAAATGCACAATACAGTGATACCTTGTCTTACAAACCTAATTGGTTCCAGGACGAGATTCTTAAGGTGGAAAGTTTGTAAGGTGAAACAATGTTTCCCATAGGAATCAATGGAAAAGCGATTAATGCGTGCAAGCCCAAAATTCACCCCTTTTGCCAGCCAAAGCGCCCATTTTTGCACTGCTGGGATTCCCCTGAGGCTCCCCTCCATGGGAAACCCCACCTCCAGACTTCTGTGTTTTTGCGATGCTGCAGGGGAATCCCAGCAGGGGAATCCCAGCATCGCAAAAATGAGCACTTTGCTGGCAACGGAAGTCCGGAGGTGGGGTTTCCCAGTGAAGGGAGCATCAGTGAAATCGCAGTATCGCAAAAACACCGAACTTCTCGAAACCCCACCTCCGGACCTCTGTGTTTTTGCGATGCTGTGATTTCACTGAGGCTCCCCTCGCTGGGAAACCCCACCTCTGGACTTCCATTGCCAGCGAAGCACCTGTTTTTGTGCTACTGGGATTCCCCTGCTGGGATTCCCCTGCAGCATCACAAAAGCACTGAAATCTGGAGGTGGGGTTTCCCAGCAGTGCAAAAATGGGCGCTTCGCTGGCAACGGAAGTCCGGAGGCGGGGCATCCCAGTGGTGGTGGTGGGTTTGTAAGGTGAAAATAGTTTGTAAGAAGAGGCAAAAAAATCTTAAACCCCAGGTTTGTATCTCGAAAAGTTTGTATGACAAGGCGTTTGTAAGATGAGGTATCACTGTACTAATTTTCAGAATGAGTCTCATTTTATCTCTAAGCAAAAACGATGGAGGTGGAATGTGCAATAGTCTAGTAAGAATTTGTAGGATTCTTTCTGGTCCTTCCATATGAGTGGCAAACTAACTTGTCACTGATTTTTAGGTACTGTGTCTAAAAACTCCTGAGTGACATTTCAGAGGTTCCCCCCCCCCCCACATAACTTTGGATCACCGTCATTCTACTTAGATTAAAAGTAAACATTATAGCTTTGCCAGCCAGGTTCTACTGAAGTAGATAGGTAAAAAACGCATTCCACTCCTCATTTCTCAAGTTTGTAAGCCTAAATCCCTCAAAATTTCCTGGTGCTGTTGTTGATAGATCAATTGCTCTGGTGTTTAGCCTGTAAGATCAAGGGAAATGTCAAAGGCTATCAGATAGATGTGGACAGGAAATAATAGCCTAAAGTGAATGTAAACACTGAAATAGCTTTTTCCAAATTGATGCCCTTCATATACATTTGAACTCCATTCCCAGAGGCGTCTAGCAAGACTGAGGAAAGTAAAGCTTAGGTATTTTTGACTAGGCTAAAAGTGATTCCTAAACTTCAGTAAAAAATTAAATAAATTGATAAATGCAGAAGGAGTAAAGTATCTGACAAGCCAAAGGACTAGAAGTGAAACTTACTATATATACACCAGCCTTTCTCATCTTCCTTTTGAGTTGGGATTAGACTTCAAGTTGACTGGGAATTCTGGAAATTGTAGTACCAATACAGCTGGAAGAATCATCCTCTGAAGACTGGTTCTAATTTGAGGGTTACTGTATTTTTTGAAGTATAAGACGCACTTTTCCCCTTCCCTAAAAGAGGGTGGAAATGTTGCATCTTATACACCAAATATAGCCATTTTGGCCTCCCAAAGCACCACCCCCTCATCCAATTTTTGTGAAAAATGGGCCCATTGTTTTGGAAAAAAAACGGGCTGCACAGTGTTTGGGAGGCCTGTGGAGTGTTTTTTTTTTAAAGGGCCCTTTTTTTTGCAAAAATGGGGAGATTTTTGCCTTCCCCTAGCACCCAGAAGCATTCTGCAGGCCTCCAAAGCCCTCTGTGCACTCATTTATCATCCATTTTTGTGAAAAACAGGATGCACAGAAAGTTTGGGAGACCTGCAGAATGCTCTTGGGGGCCAGGGAGGACAAAAACTTTTTTCTATTACTTACCTTTTCGAAATTATGGTGCATCTTATACACGGGTGCATCTTATAGTTGGAATAATATGGGAGTTCTTTTGAGCATCATGATGTTTATTCATGAGTAAAATAAATTGACTGTCCCATAGGAAAGTCTGTACGATGAAAGTGTTAAATGAGATTCTTTATGATCTGATACTGAAAGAAAGAAAGAAAGGAAGGAAGGAAGGAAGGAAGAAAGGAAGGAAGGAAGGAAGGAACTGTTTCTGTTCAGTGCTTCAAAACTACTTAAGGTTTAGATGTTTTTCATTGCCAAAAATAATTCTGCAAGTCTGCTCAAGTCCTTGGAAACAGAGCCCTTGATATGCAACTGAAAATATGATTCCTTCTTTTGCTTGTAATGCTTTTACGAGCATTTTTCTCCTCATTTCAATTGATTTGCTATTGTCGAATTTAAATCAGGGAAATGATGCTGGATCTTTAGAGAAAATCATGTTCCTTTTCTTTTTGAAGTCAAAGCTGAATTGCAATAGAAGCAGGTGTATTGGATTGTCTCTTTCACAGACTACGGTAGCTCAAAATGACTCCCATTTTGAGCTCGGTTGCCTCAGTCAATCTTGTTAACAGAAATCAAGCTCTAGCTCTTTTCTTTATGAAGTGGAATAACGCAGGTGAAAATCGTAATCTAAGAATAATGATCCTGATACAGCAACGCTCAGGTTTTCACATGTTGCTTTTTGATGATTCAATTCCCTATGAAATGATGGGGTCAGAGTGGAGTTCAGAGAAAATAGGATGCCTACACATTTTAATAGTTTTCTGCAAAAAAATAAGTATGCGGTTCTAACTCATCTTGAATTTACCCTTCTCTTTTCATTAATAGAACATATTAGTTCCAGCCTGACACCCCAGTATGAGAAAAAAAATCCAACTAACAGTGAAAAATGACACCTGTCACCTATAAGTAATGCTTTTTAAAATCCCACTGATTTTACTGGGGGAATGAACAGGCATTTCTCAACTTAGAACCATTCATTTAGTGACCATTCCAAGTTACAACAGGTATGAAAAAAGTAACTTTTTACTGGCCCTCGCACTTATGACTGTTGCAGCATCCCTACTGTCACCTTATTATAATCCAGTGGTTTGGCAACTGGCATGTATTTTACAACAGTTGCAGCACCCCAGAGTCATGTGATCACTATTTGCAACATTCCCAGATAGCTTTCGACGAAGTCAATGGGGACAGCGAGATTCACTTAATGATTGCAATGGTTCCTTTAATTGCTTAACAACTATGGCAAAAAAAGGACATAAAATCAACCATAAATTCTGGTTCCTAATCATGGCCATAGGTCAGGGGTGGGTTCCACTTACCTTCACCACTAATTCGCATTGCAATGCTTCATGCACATGTGCTCGCTCCACTAGCACGCACGCATGTCCCCTCATACAATTTCACTTCCGTGCATACTCAGAAGCTGGATTCAGCCCAAAACACAGCTGAGGAGCTGATCAGCTATTCTTCAGATGAAGAAATAAAGGTCAGTTTTAACCCGGGGGCATACGGAAGGGCTTTTTTCAAAGCAGAGAATGAGGAGAAGCCATCCAAACACAGGAAAATTCAGAAAAAAATCAGGAAAAAAAAGATGGCAGCATGCACAAACCAGCACCAACCGATCTGGGTCCGTGATGCCAAGATTACATCAGCAGCGAGTCACTAACGGTTTGGGCAATCTGGTCCAAATTGGAAGGAACCCACCCCTGTCATAGATTAAGGACTATCTATATAGTCCTTAATCGAAACATTTAAATATGTTAAAGGGTTAAATAAGGTTCGAGAGGGAAGTGTTTTTAATAGGAAAGTGAACATAAGAACAAGGGAACACAATCTGAGGTTAGTTGGGGGAAAGATCAGAAGCAACGTGAGAAAATATTATTTTACTGAAAGAGTAGTAGATGCTTGGAACAAACTTCCAGCAGACATGGTTGGTAAATCCACAGTAACTGAATTTAAACATGTCTGGGATAAACATATATCCATCCTAAGAGAAAATTCAAGAAATAATATAAGGGCAGACTAGATGGATCATGAGGTCTTTTTCTGCCGTCAGTCTTCTATGTTTCTATGTTTCTATGTATCTCTTCTTCCTGAAAGGATATATCACTTTTTGTACACCTGTTTCAAGTGACTGCCTAATGTCATGAGATATAGCAAATCAGATGAAAGTGATAAGTAATTTGTACAGTAGGGTGGAATATTTTACCAACCAATGGCAGCATTTCCACCAGAGCTAAGAAACAGATGGCTACCCATACTACTGGCAGAAACTTCTCTCTTATATTGCATTCTAATTTCCTGGGATGTTTCCCTAGTTCCTCCTCTGGTCTAAGTGATGCGGTGTCTTGCCAATTTCTCTCCATCATCATTAGCTGGTCAAAAACTCCCCCTCCTTTTTTTTTTCATCACATGAAATATGAGCACAGCAGTGAATCAGAGCAGGAGCAGACAGTCTACTTGTAACCTTAGTTTGTCTTCATCTTCTAGACACATAGGAATGCTAACTGGTTCCATGGA
Organism: Erythrolamprus reginae; assembly: GCF_031021105.1. Lineage (NCBI taxonomy): Eukaryota > Metazoa > Chordata > Lepidosauria > Squamata > Dipsadidae > Erythrolamprus > Erythrolamprus reginae. The sequence continues at coordinate 72,238,986 of NC_091952.1, forward strand.
AGATTAGAACACGGTTATGAATGGAAGATTTAAAGCAGTGTTTCTCAACCTTGGCAACTTGTAGATGGGTAGACTTCAACTCCCAGAATTTTCCAGCCAGCTTGTTGGCTAGAGAATTCTCAGAGTTGAAGCCCACCCATCTTCAAATTGCTAAGACTGAGAAACACTGATCTAAGATCAATGGCTTCTGGCCTTTTGGGAAAAGATGACTGGCTAAGATAGATTGGAATCCTTACTCTAAGACAGCAGCCAAAGAATAGCTCATAAAGATACAGAATAAGGAGAAAGAGCCATAGAACTCTTTGAAGTTAGCAAACTTCAAAGGCCAGTGGGTTTGTTTAATCCTATATATAACAATGATGGCAAACCATTTTCCCCTCAGATGCTGAAACTATGCATGTGACATAATTCAATGCCCATCCCCACACCCTGCACATGCATGGGGAAGCCCCCCCATGCTTCCCCATGCATATGCATGCAACCCTTCACTCCCATGCATGCATGGATGAGCCCCCTGTGCCTTGTTTTGGGCCTAGCATGCCTCCCTGAAGCCTCCAGAGGTTGGAAACGGAGCATTTCCGGACTTCTGGTGAGGGTCTGGAGGGTCTTTCACCCTCCTCAGGCTCCAGAGGCTTTCTTGGAGCCTAGGGAGGGTGAAAATGGCCTCCCCCAGCCCCCTCTGGAGACCCCCCCTCTGGAGACCCTCCAGAGAACAAAAATGCCCTCCCAAAGCCTCCATGTGAGCCCTGTACCTACCTGGCATACAAAACGGGTCACATGGAGACTCCTGGGAGGGGAGAGATGGCTGGGTGGGCCAGCTAAAAATCTGCTGTCCAGCATGCTGGAGCTGAGCTAGGGAAACGGCTCGTGTACCCTCAGATATGGCTCCGCATGCCATCTGTGGCCCATGTGCCATAGGTTTGCCATCACAGGTATACAACCTCTTGCCATATGTGGTTTTCTAATCCACTGTTTTTTTTATTTTAGTTCCCACGAGTCTCCCGACATCTGCATGCCCTCCTTGGAGTAGGGTAAGATAATTTTATGGTATTTTCTTTCTTTCTTTCTTTTTTTAGTTTAACTTTTTTATTGGTTTATAAAATAGAATAAGATACAAAGTATGAAAGTAAATAGAAAACCAGTGGGGAGGAAGAGGGGGAAGAGAAGGACAAGAGAAAAAGAAAAAAAACACCCATTGACTTCCAACTCTCTCTGTTGCAGTAAAATAAGGCATTAACATCAAATCACAACTTTTTGTTTTTTCAAAATAATATGAACAAGACATTTGTACAAAGATCTATCAATCTAATTGGTAAAACCCAAGAACAAAGTTTCATTATTTTCCACTTCAAGCACAAAGTTGAGAAGCGGGTCAATAAATGTACAGTGATACCTTGTCTTACGAACTTAATTGGTTCCAGGAGGAGGTTCGTAAGGTGAAAAGTTCGTAAGATGAAACAATGTTTCCCATAGGAAACAATGGAAAACCCATTAATGCATGCAAGCCCCCCCCAAAATTGCAAAAACAGCACTCCGCTGGGTGCCGCCACATGACTGTCACCTTCTGAAACAGTCGGGCGCTTCTCGGCGTTCTCCTGAACGCTGAACCCGAAAAGTTCAGCAAAAGTTCAGGTTCAGGTTTGAGAGAACGCCGAGAAGCACCACCGCCTGTCTGTCACCTTCCAAAAAAGCCAGGGGGCTTCGAAAATTCGGCAAAAGTTCGGGTTCAGTGTTCGGGTTTGGGAGAATGGCGAGAAGAACCGGCGCTCATCTGTCACCTTCCCAGAAGAGCCGTGAAGCTGTCGGCCGGTCGGGAGGCTTAAACGGAGGTGGGAAGTCCCAATAGGGAATTCCAGGGGTGGAGCTTTGACATCACGGAGACATCCTTCTGGAGTCCATGTTTCAGCCGGCCAGGAAGGACGTCTCTGTGACGTCAAAGCTCCGCCCCTGGAATTCCCTATTGGGATTCCCCACCTCTGTTTCAGCCTCCTGATCGGCCGACAGCTCCATGGCTCTTCTGCGAAGGTGACAGCTGGGTGGTGGCGCTTCTCGGCGTTCTCCTGAACCTGAATGCCGAACCCGAACTTTTGCCGAACTTCCAGGTTCGGCGTTCATGAGAACGCCGAGAAGCCCCCCCGGCTGTTTTGGAAGGTGACAGACGGCCGCCGCCGCTTCTCGGCGTTCTCCTGAACCCGAACCCGAACTTTTGCCGAACTTTTGGGGTTTGGTGTTCGTGGCAGAGGGTTTGTAAGGTGAAAAAAATTTGTAAGAAGAGGAAAAAAAATTCCGAATCCCGGGTTCGTATCTCAAAAAGTTCATATGACGAGGGCTTCGTATCACAAGGTACTACTGTACTTGTATTCTTTTCTTTAATCAAAATAGTCAATTTCGCCATTTCAGCCAACTCCATCAACTTCTTATGGTGTTTTCTTCCTCGAATGGGTGTTTTTCTCACAAAATGAGCCTTTAGATTTACTCTGTGTCATCAACCAGTCTCACCTCTTAACAGCCATACAATTAGGGTTCTCCAGAATGCAATACCAATCTGTGCTGTAGTGTATTGTTATGCTAGTAGTAAAAAAACCTGTATAACAGTATTTGTAGTATATTTTATACCTTTTCATTTTGCTATACTATATTTCTTATACAGTGGTACCTCTACCTAAGAATGCCTCTACTTACGAGCTTTTCTAAATAAGAACCGTGTGTTCGAGAAGAACCACTTTCCACTTACAAACCCGAGCTTCTCAAACTGTAACCAGAAAAGGCAGGGAGAAGCCTCCGTGGAGTCTCTCTAGGAATCTCCTGGGACAAAACATGGTTGGAAAAGGCGGGGAGAAGCCTCCATGGGGCCTCTCTAGGAATCTCCTGGGAGGAAACAGGGCCTCCACCCTCCCTGTGGTTTCCCCAATCTCACGCATCATTTGCTTTTACATTGACTCCTATGGGAAAAATTGCTTCTTCTTACAAACTTTTCTACTTAAGAACCTGGTCATGGAATGAATTAAATTTGTAAGTAGAGGTACCACTATATGTACCTTTACATATATGGGTGTGAATATGTATGTTCACTAAGACCCTCCCAGAGAAAGGAAAATAATGCCTTCCTGAAATAAAAACTTGAGAAAGAATAGCAGTGAGAGAATTGCCCAATAGTCACAAAGGGTAACTTTAGATCTAGACTCAATTTTTTCTAAACTTGCTGTCAAAGCATCAATTTAGTTGAGATTTGCTTAAACTCCCTGTTTACATCAGGGACATGCATAGGGAAGGAACAGCATAACAAATCTGGGGCAGGGTACTTTTACTCCAAAACAGAGGTGTCAAACTCAAGGACCTGAGACTGGATCCAGTCCGCAAGTGCTTAGATCTGACCTGTGGAACCATCCTGGAAACAGCAAAGGACCAGCCTGCAGTGCCTCTACCAAAGAAAATGGACATTATGAGGGCCGTGGGTGGCCCCCATGAACTCCGTTTTTGCTGACAGAGTTGCAGTAGGCCATCACAGCTAGAAATGGAGCTTGGGAGCCCATTTTCATTGACAGAGTACTCGGACCCCCAAGGGCATCCCTGACTCGAGTGATGTCAAAATGGCCACACCCACTCATGCCCACCCCAGAGTTGGGTTCCAACTTACCTCACTGTTGGTTCGCTCCTTCCCACACTGGGTGGGCACCTCTTAGGAGTGTATGCGCAGTAACAAAACATTTTTTAAAATAAAGCAGAAAAAAGAGGGTGACCACATGCACAGAGCCGGCACTTGGCTTCTGCGCATGACCAGAAGGCAAAGAACTTGAAAAAATGTTAAAAAAAAGATGGCAGCGCCCATGGACCGGCACCGACCAATCCGGTTTGGTGACATCATTGTGACATCACCAGAAGATCACTACCGGTTTGGGCAAATCAGGAGGTACCCACCCCTGACCTAACCCATCCCTCCAAATTCAAACATGATATAGCTCTCAATGAAATCAAGTTTGACACCCCTGCTCTATGAAGCTATCTTTGGGTTGTTGATATAAACATTTAAACCTTGAAAAGTAGTCATGCTACATTCTCTCCAGCAGAGGACACCATTGCATTGGCTACTGTACTGCATTTAACAGAAGTTGGACATAGAAAAAAATAGTAATTTGAATGATTTGAGATGATCAAGATCTTTGGATTTACAGATGATAATAACTGAGATGCTGTGGAAAGAGAGACATTCCAGGGTTGCTATAGACTGGGTTCAAGTACTTGTTTCAGTGGTCTGGAGGAGTTTCAATGTCATTTGTATATTGGTTGTACAGTAGCAAACAAGGATTTGAAATGCAGTTAAATCCTGACTGCATCATGAGTGTCTCTCATTCATGTCCCAACCAACTGGGTTGGGACAGCAACATTCAAACAATCTTTCCTATTAATTCCAAAATCAATTAAAATGGTCTTGTGCTGTCCTGATTTTCTTCAGACTTCAAACATTGTAGAATAGAATAGAATTATTTATTGTTCAAGTGTGATTAGATACACAAGGGATTTGTCTTTGGTGCATATGCTCTCAGTGTACATAAAAAGAAAAGTTACATTTGTCAGGAATCATGAGGTACAACACAATGATTGTCATAGAGTACAAATCAGCAATCAGGAAACAATCAATATTAATATAAATCATAAGGATACAAGAAACAAGTTACAGTCATACAGTCATAAGTGGGAGGAGATGGATGATAGGAATGATAAGGCTAATAATATTAGTAATGCAGCCTTAGTGAATAGTTTGACAGTGGTGAGGGAATTATTTGTTTAGCGGAGTGATGGCATTTTGGGGAAAAAACTGTTCTTGTGTCTAATTGTCTTGGTGTGCAGTGTCTATAGCCTCATTTTGAGGGCAGGAGTTGGAACAGATTGTGTCCACGATGCGAGGGGTCAGTAAATATTTTCATGGGTCTTTTTTTGACTCGTGCAATATACAGGTCCTCAATGGACAGCAGGTTGGCAGTAATGGAGTAATTGTCTCCAGGTCCCGTCAACTAAACAATGTCGCTTGGCGGGACCCAGGGGAAGAGCCTTCTCTGTGGCAGCCCGGGCCCTCTGGAACCAACTCCCCCCAGAGATTAGAATTGCCCCCACCCTCCTTGCTTTCGTAAGCTGCTTAAAACCCACCTCTGCCGCCAGGCATGGGGAAATTGAGATACTCTTTCCCCCTAGGCCTTTACAATTTTATGCATGGTATGTCTGTATGTATGCTTGGTTTTATAATAAGGGTTTTTAACTGTTTTAGTATTGGATTATTATTATATGCTGTTTTATTGCTGTTGTTAGCCGCCCTGAGTCTGCAGAGAGGGGCGGCCTACAAATCCAATAAATAAATAAATTGAGATTACATTCTGTGCACCACAGAGAAGTGAAATGATAGGTATAAGTTGCAGCTATTTAGAGTTCATTTCAATAAAAGGAAAGAATTCCTAAATAGAAAACATAGAAGAAGAATAGCAGTCTGAGTAGACTGGACAGGACAATCTAGGTTTCCCCCCATCCCTATTACATAGAGTTGAATGAGATTGTCTTTATGGTCCCTTCCAACTATATAATATGATTTTATGGCATTGCTATTTTGTTGATCTTTTAAAAAAAATATGGTGATGTTGATTTTCTTGATTTCTGCAAATTCTAGGTCAGTTAAAAGTCTCTGGAAGAACAATGTGGATCGGATGGTGAGTCACCTTGTTTATGCCACAGGCGAGCGACTGGCGACAAGTGGGTGGATATTTTAGAGCAATGATGGCAAACCTTTTCCCCCTCCGGTGCTGAAATAGCGTGCCAGTGCTGTACTGCACATGCATGAGTGCCCACACCTATAATTCTATTTATTTATTTATTTATTTATTTATTTATTTATTTATTTATTTATTTGTTTGTTTGTTTGTTTGTTTGTTTGTTTGTTTGTTTGTTTGTTTGTTTGTTTGTTTGTTTGTTTGTTTGTTTGTTTGTTTGTTTGTTTGTTTACTTATTTATTTATTTATATATTTATATATTTACTTACTTACTTACTTACTTACTTACTTACTTACTTACTTACTTACTTACTTACTTATTAGATTTGTATGCCGCCCCTCTCCATAGACTCGGGGCGGCTCACAAGAATAATAAAAGAATGTAAGACAAATCTAATATTTAAGTAACTAAAAAACCCTTATTAAAAAAGCAAAACATACACACAAACATACCATGCATAAATTGTAAAGGCCTGGGGGAAGGGGGATATCTCAATTCCCCCATGCCTGATGACAGAGGTGGGTTTTAAGGAGCTTACGAAAGCCAAGGAGGGTGGGGCAACTCTGATCTCTGAGGGAAGCTGGTTTCAGAGGGTCGGGGCTGCCACAGAGAAGGCTCTTCCCCTGGGTCCCACCGAATGACATTGTTTTGTCGACAGGACCCGGAGAAGGCCAACTCTGTGGGACCTCACTGGTCGCTGGGATTCGTGCGGCAGAAGGTGGTCCCGGAGATATTCAATGCCTGGGGGAGCAAAAACAGCTTTCCCCACCCTCCGGAGGCCAGAAACGGCCTGTTTCCCAACTTCTGGTGGGCCCAGTAGGCTCATGTTTCACCCTTCCCAGTCTCCAAAGACTTCCCTGGAGCCGTGGGAGGGTAAAAACACCCTCCTTCACACCCTGGAGCTAAAAACACCCTCCCAGAGCCTCTGTGCAAGCCAAAAATCAGCTGGCTTGCACACACATGCACATTGGAGCTGAGCCAGGGCAACAGCTCATGTGCCAGCAGATATGTCTCCACGTGCCCCCTGTGGAACTCCTGCCATAGGTTCGCCATCACTGTTTCAGGGCATGCATTCACACCGGCCAGGTAGTCTTCCAGTTACTGGCACGCATGCATGCACAAAGATCAGCTGGTCGACTGATCTTCTGGTTTCTGGCACTGCCACATGTGTGAAGGCCAGTTGATCATTGCAAGCATATGCACACCAGTAACCAGAAGACTAGCTGATGGGTGCGCGTACGTGCACTGGAAACCCGGAAGAGGGATGGGTGAGACTGTGTGTGCCAGGCAACATGGCTCCACCTGCCATTTTGGGCACGCGTGCCATAGGTTCACCACCACAGGTTTAGAAGCTATAGGGGCTAGATGGGATAAAGGAGGGAGAAATTGAACCCATTGATCAATTTGTGTTGCTACTAGCATTAGGCTCTTATACGCCCTCCACTGCATTTTCTTTCTTCCCAGGCCTACCGTGACGAATTCATTGCAGAATGGAGAAAGTTGAAGCTGGATGTCGTACTTTGTCCTGCTTTGGGACCAGCCTTTAATCTAGGATATGCTGGCAAACTCTTTGGTATCAAATCAAACTTCCATTATAACCTTCTCTATATACCCGGTTCTTTTGCCTATTCTAAGAAGGGTTAGATTCAGGGGTGGGCTGCTGCCCGGACAGGGGGTAACGCAGTGGGGAAGCCAAAATGGAACCCCACCCCAGAACACCCAATTTGCACTGAAAGATGTTGAAAGAAAACGCAGGGCGTCCTGCATAAGCCATGCCCACAGTGTGGTAGTAGAAATTTTGGTAGCCCTTCACTGGTTAGATTCCAGGGATGTGGAAAAAAACAGCCCTGCAAGATGGATTGTGTGCACTGCTCCTTCTTTTTGAAGCTATGACATCATTATTTTGATCACTCCAGCTCCAGAATTGATTGGGAGGAGGGCAGTGTCAGACGAGGCCCGAGATGCCAGTAAACTGAATTTTAGTCAAATTAAATTTTTATTATGGTCATATACAAACATTAGGAGAGTTGAGTACAGTCAATTAAAAAGCCTAGACCAGTGTTTCCCAACCTTGGCAACTTGAAGATATTTGGACTTCAACTCCCAGAATTCCCCAGCTGGCTGGGGAATTCTGGGAATTGAAGTCCAGATATCTTCAAGTTGCCAAGGTTGGGAAACACTGGCCTAGACGATACATCACAGATTCATTTTTTTTAAAAGCTAGAGGATATTAAAACAATGTGTTTGTGTATTCTCTCTACCTCTCTCTTTCTCTCTCTCTCTCTGTCTCTCTCTCTGTCTCTCTGTCTCTCTCCATGTAAGAGAGAAGATTAAAGCTATCAAATTATAGAGCACTCAGTGATCTATAACTAGATGATCATTAAGCCCAGTTTCATTCTATGCCCTCAAATTTCCTTTGCAGGAAAGCACATCGCATGAATTAAGTAACTTTTCACAGAGCAGGATTTTGGCTGGGTGAGCAAAAGATATAATTAAAATGTAGCTTCATATCAGAGTAAAATAAAAGGGAGGAAGGAAGCAGACTCTAGCATAGTGTTGACAAACCTATGGCATGCATGCCACAGGTGGCAAGCTTAGCCATATCGGAGGGCATGTGAGGCATTGCCCTATGTCAGCTCCAGTGCTCATGCGCTCACTGATATTCAGCCTCGAAGTTTCAACTGAGTGGGAAACACAGATTCACGTTAATTGTCAAGGTTCCAGGTGACATCCAGATTAAATCAGAGTCAAAGTCAAAGTATTCCTCAAAGTTCCAATTTATTTCCTTAGCCATCCCGGCTACTATGCTGGGAAACCTGAATCTGAGCTTCCCACTCAGTTTACATCCCTTGTCCCCCACTTAGAAACTTGTCACTTTAGAAACATAGAAGACTGACGGCAGACAAAGACCTCATGGTCCATCTAGTCTGCCCTTATACTATTTCCTGTATTTTATCTTACAGTGGATATATGTTTATCCCAGGCATGTTTAAATTCAGTTACTGTGGATTTACCAACCACGTCTGCTGGAAGTTTGTTCCAAGGATCTACTACTCTTTCAGTGAAATAATATTTTCTCACGTTGCTTCTGATCTTTCCTCCAACTAACCTCAGATTGTGTCCCCTTGTTCTTGTGTTCACTTTCCTATTAAAAACACTTCCCTCCTGAACTTTATTTAACCCTTTAACATATTTAAATGTTTCAATCATGTTCCCCCTTTTTCTTCTGTCCTCCAGACTATACAGATTGAGTTCATTAAGTCTTTCCTGATACTTTGCCCTCTTAGATTGCGCAAGCGTGGCAAGTCCTTCCTCCGCTTCCACCCACTTGAACCACTTGAAAGAAAGCTTTGTGGCTGCATCTGTTCCCTCATGAAATCACCCCTCCCAAGTTCCCATAAATATCACGCCTTCTATAGATAGTGTGGCAAGCCGTTCATCACCAACTTCTGCACCGGCTTGACGGCCTGTTCGTGAAAGCCCTTTCCACATAATTCCCAAAGTGTGCTAAAATCTACAAGGCACATCCCAGGTCTTGCATTATCTTCCTATAAAAACAGCAATGATTTTGGAAACAGGTTCAGCATCTATATGTGGGGACCTGATACTCCACAACAGAATAACTCCAGCGGTGTGGATTATACCTTTTAGAGTTCTGTTTACTAGTGAACTGCGAGGCCTTTCCTTTTGAAACTGGGTTCACGAGTGCATCAATTAAATGCTAGACGAATGAACAAAAAATATCAAACATTGGATGTACAGTGGTACCTCTACCTAAGAATGCCTCTACTTACGAACTTTTCTAGGTAAGAACTGGGTGTTCAAGATTTTTTTTTGCCTCTTCTCAAGAACCATTTTCAAACCCGAGCCTCCGGAACTGTAACCAGAAAAGGCAGGGAGAAGCCTCTGTGGGGCCTCTCTAGGAATCTCCTGGGAGAAAACAGGGCCGGAAAAGGTGGGGAGAAGCCTCTGTGGATCCTCTAGGAATCTCCTGGGAGGAAACAGGGCAGAAAAAGGCAGGGAGAAGCCTCTGTGGGGCCTATCTAGGAATCTCCTGGGAAGAAACAGGGCCGGAAAAAGCAGGGAGAAGCCTCCGTGGAGCCTCTCTAGGAATCTCCTGGGAGGAAACAAGGCCTCTACCCTCCCTGTGGTTTCCCCAATCACACACATTATTTGCTTTTACATTGATTCCTATGTGAAAAATTGCTTCTTCTTACAAACGTTTCTACTTAAGAACCTGATCATGGAATGAATTAAGTTAGTAAGTAGAGGTACCACTGGACAGAACCAAGAAAAGATCTTAACTAGAATGTGCCACAGAGACCTACCCTTAGAAAAGAAAGCATTTTGTGTCCTGGCATAGATGGAGAACCCATCAGTCAGATAATATGGCCGCTGTAGTCCAAACAGATCATTGTCAAGGTGAAGGGATGGACTATGCTTCAGTGAGGAGGCTAAGCTAGATTTTTCAATGGACTTACCTTGAGGCCCAAGCAGCTTATGGCTGCTAAGTGGCACAACCCTAAGTATCCATCTTGAATAATTTTGAAACTGCCCTTACAGTCACTTCAGATGATTTATCAAATGATAAAATAATGCAACACAAGCATCTGGCAGCCCTGACATTTCAGGCTCATTTCCTTATTCCTCAATTTTATTTTTTCTTTAAAGTCCCTGAAGAGACGATGCCATTTCTCCACAAGCACTAGATTTTTTCCTGCACTTGTGAATTGCTCCAATTTCCTCACCAGAAAGCTATTACCCTGAAGCATAGCTCTCTTGTTACTGTATTTGTGTAGTTATATAGCAGTTGTGAACCCCAACTCTAATAAGAAGGGAAATGGTTCTGAAAACATTATGTTTCCATCCTCCCTCGTTCAGGACAAGGTATAAATGATGCTGGCAACTCTTAAATGCATATTCAACATATTTTATTTGCTGGTTTTCTCTTAAAAGCCACAGCCTCCCAACCCTCAAGCAACTGCATCACTGCCAGAATATTGTGATGGTGCTGGTGGCATCCACCTCATTCCTGGAATTGGGTAGCATTTGTGGACTGCAGAATGCAGTGTACTATTATGCGCTAATCTGATACAGTCACAACACAATGGCTTGATAGAAACATGGAAACACAGAAGATTGACGGCAGAAACAGACTTCATGGTCCATCTAGTCTTTATACTATTTCCTGTATTTTATCTTAGGATGGATATATGTTTATCCCAGGCATGTTTAAATTCAGTTACTGTGGATTTACCAATCACGTTTGCTGGAAGTTTGTTCCAAGCATCTACTACTCTTTCAGTAAAATAATATTTCCTCACATTGCTTCTGATCTTTCCCCCAATTAACCTCATATAGTGCCCTCTTGTTCACTTGCCTCCTGAACTTTATTTAACCCTTTAACATATTTAAATGTTTCGATCATGTCCCCCCTTTCCCTTCTTTCCTCCAGACTATACAGATTGAGTTCATTAAGTCTTTCCTGATAAGTTTTATGCTTAAGACCTTCCATCATTTTTGTAGCCTGTCTTTGGACCTGTTCAATTTTATCAATTTTGTAGATGGTCTCCAGAACTGAATACAGTATTCCAAATGTGGTCTCACAATCTCCCTCTTCCTGCTTGTTATATCTCTAGCTATGCAGCCAAGCATTCTACTTGCTTTCCCTACCGCCTGACTGCACTGTTCACCCATTTTGAGACTGTCAGAAATCATTACCCCTAAATAGCCTGATCCTGTTGAGAAATAAATAACTTGTATATGGTATCTTTTCCAGTGGCTACTACTTATACCCATCTATATAATGTCTTGAATTTTCCTGCTGGAGTTGTACCAGTCACAACAGTTACACAAACAGATGAAGAGGAGCTGAAGCATTACAAAGGGCACTATGGAGACCTCTGGGATACGAGAATGAAGGAGGTTAGTTAACAGCAAGAAATGCAATTGCCATACGTAGATATATTTATTTATCAAGATATTGCCAAAATCTTCCCTTTGCAATACAAAATGTTAGTAGAATGGATACTTCCTGGCTGCTTCTCTGAAACAAGGGAAATTTGGTGACTGGTTTCCTTTGGAGAAATTTGAGAACAGTATCTTGACAAAAATTTCCAGAATGGGCCAATTTACCTGCAGCCATTTCCCTGTAGCATATTCACTGTGGCCAACTTGCTGTGGGACAACTCAACTTGGCCAATTTGCCATGGGACAATTTTAACAATTCAATTTAATTATTTCACATAAATATTTTCTTTATCATGCTTTTCATTCTCTACCTCCTTTTCCACCCTTTCTTTAATGGTTCTATTGCATCTTTTCTTTGGTATGAGTGTTAATTCTTCTCCTGCAGTGAGTTGTCCACAGAAAGTTGGCGAGGGGAAGTTGTCTGTGGCGAGTTGGTCATGTTGTGTCGGCTGTGGTGAATTGTCATGGACCCATTTTGCTCATGGGCTGCGTTGAGGTTGAGCTGAATGCCTGTTATTACTAAAGAAAACTGTATTTTAAGAAAAAAAAATTCTGATTTGAGCATGAGCCCATTTAATTGAAATAGGTCCTACTAAGTTATAAAGGACTTTTATCTCCTTTAAGGGAATTTTAGCTTTAGCTTGGCATGATCCTTTAAGATGTGAATCTGCCCAAAATATAGCTTTGAATAGGCTGGGAATTCTGGTGACTTCATTGACATGACAATATTGTTGGCATTTGCATTTGAGCCTTTTTTGCTATGGAAAATGCTCATTGAAGAAGCTATGCCTTTATGGCATACCTCTAGCTCAGGCCTGTACAGATTCTAATGATTGTAAAAGTTGCTAAACTTTATTCAAAGGGATAATTGTTTCTCTTTTCACATTTTCTTCTTCTATTTTTCTGATTGATGATTGGCATCAATCCATTCATTCATTCTTGGCAGCAATAATCAGTCAGCCACTTCTTTTACCTAATTTGTTGTTGCTTTTGTTGTTACCTTCTAAGATTTTCTGGTGGTAAATACTGTATAAATACTAATTCTGCTTTTTTTAATGGTCAGCCAAGAGTGACTAGAAGCTGCTACCTCGATGGCTATATAGTCTTGATCTTGCTGCAGTATCTAGGTTAAGGAATTCTTTTAGCATTGGGATCCATATTTTTTGGGCAGCCCTATGTTGTACACTTCAAAATCTCTAATTGTTTAGTCCTTGTAAGCATGCATTCACATGACAATGTTTATGGATAAGTGCTGGATCAGTGACTCCCATTAGACAAAAGAAGACTGATAAATACATTGAGTAATGTCTTACTATTTGTGTTTCTCCTGTAGGCAGTGGAAGATTCTGTGGGGCTCCCTGTAGCAGTCCAATGTGTGGCCTTGCCATGGCAAGAAGAATTGTGTCTTCGGTTCATGAAAGAAGTGGAGAGAGTTTCCCATGAGAGATTGGGAAAGAGAAAAATATGACTGTCATAAAGAAGGCTTGCAAGGAACATTGACCTTTTTAAATAAACTTTCTATTGATTTAGGCGGTTTATTGCTGGATTAGCTCAGTTATATTTTCACCAGTATTCAGCAAGATAAGATATAGAGAGATTAGAAGATACGGTTTAGAAAGTAGAGAATTTTTGGTAATGTTTTGTAATTAGGGCTAAGTAAATCATATGGACAACAGGATCTTTCAGACAGACCCCTTTGAATCACGCTACCACTTCGAAGGTATGATACAATCATTCTGTCATTCCTTCATCAACTATTAGGACTTGTGAGAAAGCTATCAATGGGAAATGCTGGTGTCGGCAAATTCTGTACTGTAAAATTCTGTGAGTGAGATCAGTTGTTTGTACAATAAAAACCTTTTCTGTAAAACCTGAACAGATGAATCCGGAACAATTTAAAATCAGTCCAGTGATCTAGCAGGTCATTGTGGCAACTGATACTACCCAGTTTCTTTGAATCCGAAAATTTATTTGCAAAACTGAAATAAACGTGTTAGTTCTATATGAAAAAAATTGCAAAATAGATTAATCTTCCAAAAGAATGAATGGAAAGTACACAGAAGGAAATATTGATTCATTGATTCATTGATTCATTGATTCACTCACTCACTCACTCACTCACTCACTCACTCACTCACTCACTCACTCACTTAACTGGAAGGATGGAATAATGAATATAATGGTATTAAAATGAATATATAAGATAGATTCATGTGCATATAGACATATACAGTTCCAAAGAATATAGGTCCATGATGGCAAACCTATGTCATACGTGCAGGAGTGGGCTACCTTTCCCGGCCCTATCGGAACAGGCCGGAAACATGTGCAGAAACAAAAAAAAACGGAAATGGGCAAACAAGTAAGTGCCTGCTCGCTGCTGCCTGCCGCCATTTGTTCCCCCTCTGCCTGCTTGCTGCCATTTGCCTCGCTCGCCTCTTGCTCTTGGGGTGAACGGCAGCAGCTCAGGCATTGGGGAGAGCTGGCGCGAAAGGCGAACGGTGGGAGAAGGCACGCTCACGGCAGGGCAGGGCAGTCATAGGTCCAGGCAAGTGCTGGTGGTGCGTGCACGCCCAGTATTGCCACCGGAGCTAGGCTACATGCTAAATGGGCGTCAACGGAACCATAAGAACATAAGAACATAAGAAGAGCCATGCTGAATCAGGCCAAAGCCTATCGAGTCCAGCATTCTGTGTCACACAGTGGCCCACCAATTGTCCATGGGGATCTTGAGTAGAAAGATAAGGCAAAACCCTCCCTTTCTCTTGACCCCCAATAAATGGTACTCAAGGGAATCCTGCCTGCCTCAACCAACATAGAGGCAGCACATGGACATCCGTTTCAATAACCACCGATACACTTGACATCCATGAATCTGTCTAATCCTGCCTTGAAGCTATCAAGGCTGACAGCTGTCACAGCCTCTTCTGGAAGTGAATTCCATAAACCAATGACCCTCTGAGTGAAGAAATATTTCCCTTGATTTGTCCTCACTTTCTTACTTATGAGCTTTAGGGTGTGCCCCCTTGTCCTAGTATTGTGTGATAGAGAAAATATTTTTTTCTATCCACCTTTTCTATCCCATGCATGATTTTATACACTTCGATCAAGTCACCCCTTAAACACCGTCTTTCAAGGCTGACGAGACCAAGGCATTGTAAACCTGGTATCATAAGGGAGGTGTTCCATTTCCTTTATCATTCCTGTTGCCCTTTTTTGCACCTTTTCCAGTTCCATTATATCCTTCTTGAGGTGCGGTGACCAGAACTGTACACAGTACTCCAAGTGTGGTCTCAACCATGTCCCCAACCATTTAGGCTGGGGCCCACCACTGCATACGTGCCACAGGTGGCATGCATAGCCATATCAAAGGGCATGCCAGGTGTTGCCCTATGTCAGCTCTAGCACGCATTCACATGCTAGCCAGCTTATTTTCGGCCTTGGGAAAGGCCGTTTCTCCCTCCAGACTCAGAGTGCAAAAAATCACCCAACGGGCATACCGGATGTTCAGAAAAATGGACTTCTGTTTTCCCTGTTGTGTTATTTTTTGCACTCTAAAAGATTCAGGGAAGCTTTCTGAAGCCCTGCAGTGTGAAAAACAGCCCAACGGACAAACTGAAAGTTCGGAAAAATGAACTTCCGGTTTGCCCATTGTACTGGTGTTTTTGCACTCTGGGGCTTCAGGAAGCTTCCCTGAAGGCTCCAGAGTGCAAAAAACAGCATAACGGGCAAACTGAAAGTCTGTTTTTCTGAACATCCGGTTTGCCCATTTGGCTATTTTTTTCACCATCCCAGGCTTCAGTGAGGCCTGTGTGCATGCTTGGGGATGGGGGGGGGGGTTATTGTGTGCATGGGCAGGAGCAGTGGGGGATGCACATGCATGGGGGAGGGAATGGGTGTGGGCACATGTGCTTGTGTTATAACATGCATACATACCCTTTTGGTATGTGAACTGAGGGTGCATCCTCCACGGCTTGAGGGTGGCGGCTGGCTCGGGTGTGGTTAGTGGTGTGACAACCTGTTGCGGGGGCCCCTTCAACTTGACCCCACTCTCTGCTGCCTCTGTTGGCCTAGGCTCCATGTGGCCCCATCTGCAGGCACTCCGAGTCTTCGGAGAGGGGTGGCATACAAATCTAATAAATAAAAAAGGGACCCTGCTGCTTACGGAGGGGCTGACATCACAGGGGTTAGCGGGGACAGCCCCATCCATGGTGCAATGTTGGTCTGCAGGGGGCATCCTGAGATCCACTGGCTCTGCGCCCATCCTACTCCAGGAAAGAAAGCCCATCCTGGTGCGGCTTGCCATGATGGTGTTGTTCCCAGGCCTGGTGTGTGTGTGTTTGTGTGCTGTTGGAGATACCCCCATCCCAACTGTCAATGCTGGGGTCTCCCTAGGTCAGGCTCATGAACTGGCTTTGGAGTAGGGTTTTAACTCTGTGCCCATCCCACTCCAGGGAAGAAAGCCCATCCTGGTAGAACTTGCAGCGGTGACGTTGCTCCCAAGCCCGAGGGGTGTGTGGGCTGCTGCTGGGGCTTCTCTCCCATCCCAGCTGCCCTTGTTGGGGTTGCCCTAGGCTGGGCTGATAATTCAATTCAATTCAATTTATTAGATTTGTATGCCCTCCCTCTCCGAAGATTTGGGGCAGCTCGCAAAGCTGGCTTTGGAGGAGGATATTGGGTTGTCCAATAGGCTTTACCACAGTGGAGAGGCTAAGCAGGATTCCACTTGCTGCTGTGTGGAAAGAACAGGTGTTTCCTCGTGATTTGGCCGGGCCAAATTCCATTTAGCAGGCTCGGGCTGTGACTCGGGACTTGTCCAACTCATGTTTAAGCTTTCAAACTGGTTAGGAAGATCCATCAATGAATGACTGCATGACTGGAATATTTCGCTTTCAGAGCAACTTGGAGGCATAATTTTCTACCGTCTCCATTCTTGAGCTGAGAGAAGTTCAGTGCCCAAAGGGCCTCCCTCCTGCAGGGGGGGGAGGACTAACACCTCCTCCTGCACCTTGGGAGGTCTGCTCTAGCCGCGAGGCGGGGGGGGGGTTTAGGAGCTGGCTCCTTGGGCTGAGCTCCCATCTGAAACTCACCCTGTTTGGCTTCTCTGGCAACTGCAAATTCCTGGGGTGGATCGTAGAGGGTCTGGAATCCCACAGCTAAGACACCCTCTGCTGGCTCTCCAGCAGCTTGCCCCTTCTCTTCCATAATTTTTTTACCTTCTTTTCCCTGAGTCTTCACACCGACTGGTGCCAGGTTGGAGATTGGAGCTCAGGACTCCGACCAGCTCCCAGCGTAGCTGGAGGAGATTTTTTTCTTTGGTATTTGGGTTAATTGTCAGGGTTCCAGGTAACATCCAAACTTAAATCAAAGTCCAAGTCAAGGCATTGGTTAAAATTCCAATTTAATTCCAGATACTTCCTGGCACCTCCACAGGGGAACCCGAATCTAAGCTTCCCACCCAGTTGAGAATAGAATAGAATAGAATTCTTTATTAGCCAAGTGTGATTGGACACACAAGGAATTTGTCTTGGTGCATATGCTCTGAGTGTAGACAAAAGAAAAAGATACATTTGTCAAGAATCATGAGATACAACACTTAATGATTGTCATAGGGGTCAAATAAGCAATGAAAAAACAATATTAATAAAAATCTTAGGATACAGGCAAATACAAATACAACTTCACAAATACAAGTTCACATGCCTTGCCCCCCACCCACAAACTTGTCACATTGCCCATTCAAGTTGTGCCAGCATGGTAGCATGGCAGTGTGCCAACTCCTCCTTCCACTTCCACCCAGGTGGGTGGGCCTAAGATGTCCTTGAACCACTTGAAAGAAAGCCTTGTGGCTGCATCTGCTCTTTCATGAATTCCCCCCTCCCAAGTTCCCATAAATATAACGCCTTCTATAGATAATGTGGCACGCCATTGATTTATCCCCAATTTCTGCACCCGCTTGACACTGACAGTGTGAGAACCTGTAAATCTTCTGACATTTCTAGCCTCCAAACCTCTGACATTGTGAAATAATGCCATTTCCCAACTAGATAGCAGTCATTAAGGATCGTGGTTGATTTCTTAATGCTCACATGGTCTGGACATGCTAAAGGGAAACGGAGAAAAGGAGCATAAAAAAGGTAAGTGCGTGATTATTCTTCCTTACTTTGTACAATCAAAGGGGGACAGAGGACAATAAAAGAACTACCTGATGTTTGTCCTTAATGGATTTTTGGTACAAACAAATGGGTTTGGCCTCTGTAGCTACATCTCATCATAAGTGCTCAAACCAGGCATCTATAAAAGACTGACCCATAAATTAGCCTTAGCTAACTTTAGCCTTAGCACAGGCTCATTATTATTATTATTATTATTATTATTATTATTATTATTATTATTATTATTAATTAGATTTGTATGCCGCCCCTCTCCGTAGACTCGGGGCGGCTCACAACACAATAAAAACAGTTCCTGACAAATCTAATAATTTACAATTTAAAATTTAAAACAGTTAAAAAATCCCATTTTTAAGCAGACATACTTACAAACATACCATACATAAATTATATAGGCCTGGGGGAGATATCTCAGTTCCCCCATGCCTGACGACAAAGGTGGGTTTTAAGGAGTTTGCGACAGGCAAGGAGGGTGGGGGCAGTTCTAATCTCTGGGGGGAGCTGGTTCCAGAGAGTCGGGGCCGCCACAGAGAAGGCTCTTCCCTTGGGGCCCGCCAACCGACATTGTTTAGTTGATGGGACCCGGAGAAGGCCTAATCGGTCGCTGGGACTCATACATTCTACTTGGCTTATTGCCAGGGGTGGGCTGCTGCCCAGACCGGAGGGGGGGGGGAGAATGCAGTGGGGGTAGCAAAAATGGAGCTCCACCCCAGAGCACCCAATTTGCACAGAAAGATGTTGAAAGAAAATGCAGGGCATCCTGCATAAGCCACGCCCACCGTGTGGTAGTAAAACTTTTGGTAGCCCTTCACTGCCTATTGCCAATATAGGCAACTCCCTCTTTCTGTCCAGAGCAGATGGCCCTGTCTTCCTCTCATTTCCAGCCCACTGCAAATGTAGGTACCCCGACATTTATTCATTTTAAGGCAACTTGCCTTGCCTTAAGCTCTTTAGGGTTCTGTAGACGAGTGTTTCCCAACCTTGGCAACTTGAAGATATCTGGACTTCAACTCCCAGAATTTCCCAGCCAGCATTTTCTGGCTGGGGAATTCTGGGAGTTGAAGTCCAAATATCTTCAAGTTGCCAAGGTTGGGAAACACTGCTGTAGACAGAGTCCAGCATTTCACGTCCTTCTAGTAGAAGCCCCATCTCTGATGGGCTACCACAGTATTTCTCAACCTCAGCAGGTTCCTGCTAAGCTTGCTGGCTGCAATATTCTGGGAGTCAAAGTCCACACATTTTAAAGTTGCCAAGGTTGAGAAACACTAGGATATCATGTCTGGCTTGATAAGACTATCAGATTTTCCTAGCTTCCAGGCGACTATGTTTTCTGCTGGCTAACAGTTAAAATTATAACTTGCAGCTGCTAGTCTGCGAAATCAATGACCTATCTTCAACCCTAAAGCTCATGTTCCAGTTAAGCCTTAGATATGCTGCAACGTTCTACCTGTCAATGACTACTTCAGCTTCAATCGCAACAACACAAGAGCACGCAACAGATTCAAACTTAATATTAACCGCTCCAAACTTGACTGTAAAAAATATGACTTCAGCAACCGAGTTGTCGAAGCATGGAACTCATTACCTGACTCAGTAGTGTCAACCCCTAACCCCCAACATTTTCCCCTTAGACTATCCATGATTGACCTCTTCAGGTTCCTTAGAGGTCAGTTAGGGGCGTGCATAAGTGCACCAGTGTGCCTTCCGTCCCCTGTCCAATTGTCTCTCCTTATCTCATTCATCTTTTCTTCCTTTCAAATTTGTTCACCTATACTTTTATATCTTTTCTTCTATTTGTTTCTTTAGTTATATTACTGCATATCTATTCTCTTCAATGTGTATTGTGTATTGGACTAAATAAACAAACAAGCAAGCAAGCAAGCAAGCAAGCAAACAAACAAACAAACAAATAAATAAAAAATATATCACTGAGTATGCTTTTGATCTTTGAACAAAGCATGGTCCCCTTGCTTTCCTACTATCCATTCACAGTATTACAAAGATTACCCCTCCCGCATGCACCCACCGGTGTTGTTATATATAGCAAGTTACTGATTACACAATAACTAGTAGCTATGATCTCACCAAGCTTGTTTCCGTAGGCTCCTTTAAGAGAACTGGGTGTGGAATGCTTAAATTTGATTGGCTCCAGCCAACAGTTATGTTAGCCAGGAAATGTAATGCATTCTGTCTTCTAAGCTGAATTCTTCTACTGAAAGGTAACCTCAAAAAAGAAAGATGTATTTAAGAATCTTGCTAGTGTTTAGGTTTTATAAAAGATAACTGAAATGTGTGGTTTTTGTCCTTCTCTGTGTTATATGTGTGTGGGGGGAATGCTTTTATCATGTGAGCTTCTACCTTCTACATATTTAAAGTTGGGGTAGCATTTAGAAGATTTGAGAAGACAAGAGTTCATAAGATATGGAATGTGGGTGGCTTTTTCTTGACTTTAGAAGAGAATTTGGTTATTTCTTTTAGGTTGGTCTAAACAGCTGCTAAACCTTGTCACATTTATCTAGGCTTTGAAACTAAGTAGAGTTGTCAGTGTTCGGAAACTTCAGATCGTGCAGAATACGGCCGCGAGAGCCATCGTGGGGCTTCCTAGATTCACCCACGTTTCTGCAACACTCCATGGCCTGCATTGGCTGCCGATCAGTTTCTGGTCACAATTCAAAGTGTTGGTTATGACCTTTAAAGCCCTACATGGCACTGGACCAGAGTACCTCCGGAACCGCTGCTACCGCACGAATCCCAGCGACCGATAAGGTCCCACAGAGTTGGCCGTCTCCGGGTCCCATCGACTAAACAATGTCATTTGGCGGGCCCCAGGTGAAGAGCCTTCTCTGTGGTGGCCCCGGCCCTCTGGAACCAATTCCCCCCGGAGATTAGAACTGCCCCCACCCTCCTTGTCTTTTGTAAGCTACTCAAGACCCACCTATATCCCCAGGCATGGGGGAACTGAGACTCCCCTAGGCTTTTATACTTTATGTTTGGTATGTATGTGTTGTTTGGTTTTAAATGATAGGGTTTTATGTCTTTTTCTCTTTTAATATTAGATTTGTTCCACTGTAATATTGTTTTTATTATTGTTGTGAGCCGTCCCAAGTCTTCGGAGAGGGGCGGCATACAAATCTAATAAATAAATAAATAAATAAATAAATAAATAAATAAATAAATAAATAAATAAATAAATAAATAAATAAATAAATAAATAAATAAATAAATAAATAAATAAAAATTATTATTATTATTATTATTATTATTATTTTATAATGCTGAGTATTCTGAGCAGAGACAGGTTACAAGCGGTGTGCCACAAGGGTCTGTTTTGGGTCCTATTCTTTTTAATATGTTTGTGACTGACATAGGGGAAGGTTTGGTAGGGAAGGTTTGCCTATTTGCCGATGACTCTAAAGTGTGCAATAGGGTTGATATTCCTGGAAGCGTCTGTAATATGGTAAATGGTTTAGCTTTACTAGATAAATGGTCAAAGCAATGGAAACTGCAGTTTAATGTTTCCAAATGTAAAATAATGCACTTGGGGAAAAGGAATCCTCAATCTGAGTATTGTATTGGCAGTTCTGTGTTAACAAAAACTTCAGAAGAGAAGGATTTAGGGGTAGTGATTTCTGACAGTCTCAAAATGGGTGAACAGTGCAATCAGGCGGTAGGGAAAGCAAGTAGGATGCTTGGCTGCATAGCTAGAGGTATAACAAGCAGGAAGAGGGAGATTATGATCCTGCTATATAGAGTGCTGGTGAGACCACATTTGGAATACTGTGTTCAGTTCTGGAGACCTCACCTACAAAAAGATACAGTGGAACCCCGACATAAGAGCTGCTCTACTTAAGAGCAACTCGAGATAAGAGCTGGGAGGGGAGAGATATTTTTGTTCTACTTACAAGCCCAAATTCGAGATACAAGCGCCAAGGAGCTGTCTCCTGAAGCCAAACGCTAACTTCCGCGTTCGGCTTCAGGAGACAGCTGCGAAGCGGCGCGCGTGTTTTAAAAGGTTGCAGCCGGCCTGGGGGGCTCGGGGGGGGTGCTTGCAGCTTTCTTTCTTGCTCTTTTTCTTTCTCTCTTTTACCTTCCCTTCCTCTATTTCTTCTTTTCTTTCTCCTTCCCACCTTCTTCCCTCCCTCCTTCCCTTCACTCATTCTTCTCTTACTCTCCCCTTTCATAAGTTTCCTTGCTTCCTTCCTCTGTTCCTGTCCCTTCCCTCTTTCCTTCCTTCCTTCCCACCCTCCATCCATTCATTCACCCATTCCTCTCTTGATCGCTTAAAGCCGGTCCCTGGTGCAAAAAGGGTTGGGGACCTCTGTCCTACAGGATTGGGTGCCAGAGAAGTTGAACATATGTAAATTTAAAAGTTTAAGAAAGTTTACAAGTTAAGTGAAAGAAACTTCATTATTCATTTATATGTACATGTACATTTCTTCATTAAAAACATGTCTTTCTGCATAATTTAGACTAACTTTGTGAGTTTTTTGAGGGCTGGAACCAATTAAAATTATTTACATTAATTCCTATGGGGAAAAGTCGTTCGAGATAAGAGCTGCTCGACTTAAGAGCCCAGGTCCGGAACGAATTAAACTCGTATCTCGAGGTACCACTGTATTGACAAAATTGAATGGGTCCAAAGACGGGCTACAAGAATGGTGGAAGGTCTTAAGCATAAAACGTATCAGGAAAGACTTTATGAACTCAATCTGTATAGTCTGGAGGACAGAAGGAAAAGGGGGGACATGATCGAAACATTTAAATATGTCAAAGTGTTAAATAAGGTCCAGGAGGGAAGTGTTTTTTATAGGAAAGTGAACACAAGAACAAGGGGACACAATCTGAAGTTAGTTGGGGGAAAGATCAAAAGCAACATGGGAAAATATTATTTTACTGAAAGAGTAGTAGATCCTTGGAACAAACTTCCAGCAGACGTGGTTGGTAAATCTACAGTAACTGAATTTAAACATGCCTGGGATAAACATATATCCATTGTAAGATAAAACACAGGAAATAGTATAAGGGCAGACTAGATGGACCATGAGGTCTTTTTCTGCCGTCAGTCTTTTATGTTTCTAATGCAGGTTCTGCAGCAGCATTAATGTATTTTCTGCCTGCTTCTTGCAGTTGAGAGACTAGTCCTGTGCTGTAGGATGAGTGAATGACCAAACATTAAAGGGGTAAAAAGTTATGCTTTCTGTTCTGCCAGCGTGTGCCAACCGTCCTTAATTACAGGGTAACACTTACTGGAAAAGAAATCTGAAATGTTTGAATAATTATTGTGCAAACCCAAGTACAGTAAAATATTAATTTAAATGAAAAAACAAGATTTTTACTATTTGTTGTTTTAATAGTTATATGTCTATATTAATTGTATAATGATACTGTTTTACTGTAAGCCATCCAGAGTTTGGTGTAAGGTGGGCGGCTGTTTTAAACAAGCATTAGACATTCATAAGACATGACACAAAATGTCAAAGAACTTTACGTACGCTATGCTTGTATTCCCTACTATCATTCCCTAAAATCATGACAAAGAACATCTTAAAGACCAGATTACTAGTTGAATGACCACTAAAAATAGATGAATTATACTAAAGAAACAAAAAAGTAGAAGTAATCCATATAAAAGAGAATTGGAGAGAAGAAAAATCAAATGTTCATATCCTTTTCTCCCTTGGCATAATATGAGAAGATTTCATTGTTGTTATTGTTGTTGTTGTTGTTGTTGTTGTTGTTGTTTTTAACAAATGATTTGAATGATTGAGATGCTTATTATTGAGTTAGGTAAAGATTTTAAAACCTATCAGCAGCCACCAACTATTGTTAGGTGCTGTTCACTGACTTTGCTCCTGGTTTTGCATAAAAAAAAAGCTTCCAAATTCCAAATTCTACAATGGGTAAAAAATGGTGAGCCCATCCTGTGCAACAAAACAGAGCTAGGTGATCCCCGTTTTGAACAGGGAATAAGTACATCTGGAAGCAAATATTTTTGGAAAAGATACAAAAAGTGCCCTAAAGAGCAAGCA
Organism: Erythrolamprus reginae; assembly: GCF_031021105.1. Lineage (NCBI taxonomy): Eukaryota > Metazoa > Chordata > Lepidosauria > Squamata > Dipsadidae > Erythrolamprus > Erythrolamprus reginae. Next base: position 72,262,915 of record NC_091952.1, read on the forward strand.
TGTCTTTTCCAGCCCCCCCAAAATGTAATCTCGACAACTTTAGCACAGGGAAATGGCATTATTTCACAATATCATAAAAATTCGCAAACTACTGAAAACCCAACTATGCCGCCAGGCTTGGGGGACATAACTGACCCTTAGCTGTTTCATTTTATGTATGGTTTAATTGGATGGTATGACTATTTTATAATGGGTTTTTATAATTGTTTTTAATATTAGATTTGTGGTTTGTATTTTGTTGTGAGCCGCTCTGAGTCTTCGGAGAGGGACAGCATACAAGTCTAATAAATTATTATTATTATTATTATTATTATTATTATTATTATTATTAGTAGTAGTAGTAGTATCGCTATCGCTATCGCTATCGCTATCGCTATCGCTATCGCTATCGCTATCGCTATCGCTATCGCTATCGCTATCGCTATCATTATCATTATCATTATCATTATCATTATCATTATCATTATCATTATCATTATCATTATCATTATCATTATCATTATCATTATCATTATCATTATCATTATCATTATTATAATTCCAGAAGTTGAGAAAAATATTTCTAGGCATTTGCTTCCCAATGTTAAGGCAGTGCTGGTGAAGGAATTCTGAAATGAAAATGAAATGGTTATACTGGAAGACTGTGTTAATATGGGTATATTTACACAGACTGTGTAAACATATTGATTGATTGATTGATTGATTGCATTTATATGCTGCTCACGCCAAACAGACTCTGAACGGCTAACAACAGGTATAAATACAATATAAGTAAAAAGCCAATAAAAAACATCACTGAAATCACACGTATCATAAAACCATACTTGCCACAATACAAAGAGAGAATAAACATATTTACACAAAATGTGTAAACATACCAAGAGAGGTTGCAGGAAATGGGTGTGGCTAGACTAGCAAGGGGAAGGACCAGGGGAGACATGATAGCAGTGTTCCAATACTTGAGGGGCTGCCACTGAGAGGAGGGGATCAGGCTGTTTTCCAAAACACCAGAGGGCCAGATGAGGAATAAAGGATGGAATTTGACCAAGGGGAGATTCAACCTGGAAATAAGGAGAAAGTTTCTGCCGGTGAAAGGAACAGTTTGCCTGCAGAGGTTGTGAGCGCTCCAACACTTGGGACTTTCAAGGGGAGATTGGACTGCCATTTGTTCAAAGTGGTGTAGGGTCTCCTGCTTGGGCAGGGGTTTGGGCTGCCTGACCTACAAGGTCTCTTCCAATTCTAATATTACCAGGACTGCCTTCTGCCGCAGGAGTCCCAATGACCGGTAATTTCCCACACAGTCGGCCTTCTCCAAGTCTCGTCAACTAGACAATGTCATTTGGTGGGACCTAGGGGAATAGCCTTCTCTGTGGGGGCCCCAGTCCTCTGGAATCAGTTCCCCTCAGAGATTCGTACTGGCCCCACCCTCCTCGCCTTCTGTAAAAGTTTAAAGACCTATTTATGCCACCAGACTTGGGGCCATTAGACCCTAGCCCCCTGGACGACGAGTGTAGTATGTTTTGCTGTGTGAATAGAAATGAATGATTTTAAATCTTATTAGAGTTTTAAAAAGTTTTTTAGTATATTAATTGGATTTTTAGATTTGTATATGGCATGTTGTTTTTGACATATTATGAGCTGCCCTGAGTCCTCAGAGAGGGGCGGCATACAAATCCAATAAATAAATAAATAAATAAATAAATAAATAAATAAATAAATAAATAAATAAATAAATAAATAAATAAATAAATAAATAAATAAATAAATAAATAAATAAATAAATAAATAAATAAATAAATAAATAAATAAATAAATAAATAAATAAATAAATAAATAAATAAATAAATAAACAAACAAACAAACAAACAAAAACAAAAACAAAAACAAAAACAAAAACAAAAACAAAAACAAAAACAAAAACAAAAACAAAAACAAACAAACAAACAAACAAACAAACAAACAAACAAACATTATTTATGTGGAAACTATTTTTGACAAAATGGTGGAACTAGTTTAATGAAAAGGACCAGGGGAGACATGATAGCAGTGTTCCAAGATCTGAGGAGTTGCCACAAAGAAGAGGGAGTCAGGCTATTCTCCAAAGCATCTGAGGGTAGGACAAGAAGCAATGGGTGGAAACTAATCAAGGAGAGAAGCAACTTAGAACTAAGGAGAAATTTCCTGACGGAACAGTTAATCAGTGGAGCAGCTTGCCTCCAGAAGTTGTGAATGCTCCAACACTGGAAGTTTTTAAGAAGATATTGAATAACTATTTGTCAGAAGGATTACAGAATGAAGGGTTGAGCAAAAATAAAACATTAGAAGGTGAAATCATCTTGAAACCTTCTGGAATCTGTTGGAATCCATTAGAAAGCTCCTAATGGCATTGAGCGCATAGCCAAGTGCTACATACGCTTCATCATATTTCCTCATCTTAGCTTTTGGGAGACTTACATTTGTCTCATTATCTCCGTCTCTCTCCTCCTTTCTTTTCATCCCTGTTAAATATTTTCCAATGGTGTCACTTAAGAGTTTGTTATCTACACTTCATATCTCCTGCTCTGTTCTCTGTGCTATTGTTCAGTGCAACACCCCCCCCCTACTTCCTGCAGCAAAAAATAAAGCACATTCCTGGGATCATACACCTCCCCTGACATTGCTCTGTGCCCCCCCCCCCCACTGAGGGGTTTGCCCCACTATTTGAGAAGCACTGTACTAAGACTATATTTCTCAATCTAGAGTTGAAATCAAACATTTTAAAGCTGCCAAGGTTGGGAATGTCTTTGGTGATTTTTATTTTTAGATAAGCTGCATATCCTTACATTTGAGGATTCTTAATAAGAGTTTTCAGTAATAAGGGAGCAATCTCCCTCCTGTATTCTCAAGCTAAGATAGTAATATTTGTTTCAGTCTTTGAAAAAAAATTATTGCTATAAATTTTCAAGTATTTGTCATAACGTTTTCTCCCTTGGCATAAACAAATTGTCAAAATAGGGAGTGCCATATCCAATCCTGTTCCAGTTAAGACTGGCATACCCCAAGGCAGCGTACTTGGACCAACACTCTTCATACTATATATAAATGACCTTTGTGATCACATTACCAACAACTGTGTTCTCTTCACCGACGATGCAAATTTTTCAACACCACCAATAACACAGCTACTCTCCAGAAGGACCTTGACCTCTCCCGATTCCTAAGAGGTCAGTAAGGGGTGCACATAGCTGTAAGTGCAACCAGCGTGCCTTCTGTCCCCTGTCCTAATGTTTCTCTTTTACTAGTATCATGTATATAAATACTGTATTATTATATCTTTGTATACCACTAATATGTACTTGACAAAACAAACAAATAAAAATAAATAAATAATGATGGGAAGATTTCGTTTTTGTTTTTTTAATAAATGATCTGAATGATTGAGATGCTTATTTATTTATTTATTTACTTATTTATTTACTTATTTATTTATTGGATTTGTATGACGCCCCTCTCCGCAGACTTATTATTGTTATTGTTATTGTTATTGTTATTGTTGTTGTTGTTGTTGTTGTTATTATTATTATTATTATTATTATTATTATTATTATTATTATTATTATTATTATTATTATTATTGAGTTAGGTAAAGATTTTAAAATCTATCAGCAGCCACCAGCTATTGTTAGATGCTATTTACTGACTTTGCTCCTGGTTTTGCATAAAAATAGATTCCAAATTCCAAATTCTACAATGCGTATAAATGGTGAGAACATCATGTGCAACAAAACAGAGCTAGGTGATCACCGCTTTGAACAGGGAATAAGTACACCTGGAAGGAAACATTTTTAGAAAAGATACAAAAAGTGCTCTAAAGAACAAACATGTCTTTTCCAGCCTGAAAAAAAATTGTAATCTCGACAACTGGTTCTTTAGCACAGGGAAATTGCATTATTTCACAATGTCAGAAAAATATTGGAGGTTGAGAAAAATATTTCTAGGTGTTAGCTTTCCAATGTTAAGGCAGCGCTAGTGAAGGAATTCTGAAATCAAAATGAACTGGTTGAACTGGAAGACTGTCAATATTCTCTTAGGTGGAAACTATTTTTGATTTAAAAAATCAGATATCAGGTAGAACTAGTTTAATGAAAAGGACCCATCCTTGATGTACAGGAGTACTGTTCTTCAAATATGTAGCAAAGGTCACAATTCTTTTGACTTGTTTGATTGCTAGTTTCACACTCTTCACAGCATCTTGTAACTCAACTCATTCCATGAGGTTATTCTGCGGGAAACTAGGCAACTATGTTGTCTTGAGTAGAACAAAAAAACCCTGACATAGTAAATAGATGTACGTAAAGGCTATCAGAAAGCCTAAAATAGAAGCTTGAATTAGACCAGTTGTAGCCAAATATAGGAATATAAACAGACCCAGTTCAGGTCAGTTAGGATTAGGGCTGATATTTGTTGGGTATTTTGATTATTATTAATATTATTTGTATTAGCAGGGTTCAGCTGGCTTAATTTGCAGCGGAGTTAGCATGGCAAGAAATTACACGTGGTTCAGAATCCCATTTGTTAGCAATGAATGACCACTCCTTCATAAAGATGAAAAATACAATCTTTACTTACAATTATGTTGATTCATGCAATTGATAGATTGCAGGCAGATAAGTTTATATTCCAGTCCATATTAATAACTTCTGGATGGTCCCATGTGTGAGGATGGCTTTGGATTTCATCTTACACATGTGTCCTCAGCCAAGGACAATGGATCACACAGGAGTTCAGAAGAAGAAGGTAGAAGAGGTAGAAGAGAAGGGGGGAGCATCTACTCTGCAGAGGTTTATATAGCCTGCAGGGTATCTGCCCCTTTTGGTCATCAAAAGGTGACACACTAGTCAGTTAATTGCGACCTGACCATAGAGATGTGTTTACAAGACAGTGCAAGCATGTAGTAGAGTAGTTAAACCCAACAATATTAAATCAGTTAAAGACCACAAATAGTGCCTGCATATTGACTACTTGTTCAAACTTTGTTCAAAGTTACGATGGCATTTAAAAAAAAGATTTATGATCAAAGCAGTAGCCATTGCAGTGTTTTCACACACAGTGACAGCAATTTGGGTGCTTTGTAACTGGCAAAAATGTACAATTGTTGCAGCATCCCATAGTCATGTGATCACCATTTGCAACATTCATTGATAATTTCTCCCCAAAAAGGTCAATGGAAATCCAGCAGGAAATTGCTAATCATGTTCAGGTTATCTTGTGCTTAATGAGCATGGGTCATTTGCTTAATGACTACAACCAGAACAGATGTCATAAATAGTCAATCAAGTGAGTTTTCAGTTTATAGCCATATTGTTTAATGAACTAAAAGCAATTGTGATTGTAATACAGTAAGGATGCAGATGCATCAACAACAGGTTGGCTAATTTAAATTCTCCCTTGGTTTCTTTCTTATAATAACAGTCATGAAGGATTTGTGTTTTCTTGCTGCAGTCAGGCTTGTAGAGATGGATCTCTGTAACAATTATTGGGAAGGTAAATCAGCTTACAAGTTTTCTCTCTCTTCTCAAAATTAAGTCTATTTTGCCTTTGCAAGCAAGACGCAAGAATAATTTAGTCTCCAAACATTTTACTATGGGTTTGCATAGCCAGGTTAAGCACACATGGACATGTTTAGTCAAATCCCGTGGGCAAGGCCCTGATACAAAGAAAATAGGCTGTATTTATAATTGAACAATAGAAAAGAAAATACATATCAGTAATTGGCTGATTACAGAGAAAAACCGAAAGACAAATATAAGGGAGTCTGCTTTGCACTATGGAATTACAAAACGTTCCCTGTGGTTGAGGCAACTTCCTCTTGCATATGCATAAAAGAAAAGATACATTTGTCAAGAATCATGAGGTACAACACTTGGGTTCAAATAACCAATCAGGAAACAACAACAACAACAACAACAATGGGAGGAGGAGGAAGAAGTACAATCAGACTTGCAATATTCTTTTACTATAGCCAGACTATGGAGATTTTCAGTCATCCAGGTCATGGTTGTCCCAAAGGTGCTTTTTCAAGAGGCAACTGGACTTTCTGACTTTTTTTAAAAGACATTTCACTTTTCATCTGTTGTGATTCAGCCTGAGGCTGCTCAGGGACCAGCTGTGTCTCTGCTGGCTCCATGCCCGGAGGAGGATGACAGCGCAGAGGAAGGGGCTGAACAGTCAGACGGGGGAGAGGAGAGTCAGGAATGGGATGAAGGAGAACAGCATAAGAGCCCCGGGGGGGGCCCCTCTCCCCAGCCAGTAGCTTGGAGTCATTAGGTGATGACGCACAAGCTGTCATTGACATGAGACAGAGACGTTCAGAGCAACGAAAGGAGCAGTTAAAGAAATATTTTCACCATTGAATTAGAAACAGCTGGGTTTGGGTGTGGTCCTCATCAGCAGGGTTTAAAAGGCAGGCAAGGCCTTGAAGCCATGTGGAGTGTTATCAATTGGAGTTGCGGTGACCTGTTTTGATTCTCAGCGTCTCTGATCTTGGCTTGTGGCCTCGCAGTCTGGAAGACTCGTGGGAGGCGTCTGTTTGCTATCTACAGCTTCGTCTTGGCAGCAAGAATCTGGTATTGCTTCATGGACTGTTCCCTTCATGTATATATTTGAAGTTCCAGCATTTTTCCTGTTTGTAAGGACATTTTCTGTTACCTGTGTTTTCCTTGAATTATATAAACTGCCTTTGCCTTTTACCAGTGTGTCTGGATTCTCTTTTTGGGTTGGTATTGGCTTTTGGAGTGACGCAGAGAGAACATCATCCAAGAAGCTTCTTCAGCTCTGAAAGCTGCAGCTGCAGCTGGAGAGGCTAAAGGAACTTCTTAGATGTGAAGCGAAACATCTTTTATTATTTATTTATTTATTTGTCAAACAATTATAGGGTGATAATTTGTACATATAAAACATTAGCTAAGTCATGATAAAAAGTAGACAATAGGACAGGGACGGTAGGCACAATGGTGCGCTTATGCACGCCCCTTACAAGAATAACCAGATAGTCCAGTTGCCTCTTGAAAAGGCACCTTTGGGACTTAGTAAAAGCAATTTTAGCATTCCTGTAGATTTCCTGGCCTGGTCTATCTAGTGGGACTGACACTGCAGCACTTGGAATAATACTATGTTCTCAATATTTGCAAGGACAAAGGTTAACGGGAGCATGAAGTGTGATATATTTGGATCATATTGACAAACATCTGAAGATATCAATTATTTTTGGGTATAGTCAATGGATTTTCTGGTTTGATGAATGCATCACCCAAATGATATTTTATTGGCAACCTTCAGTCTTGAAAGACTATGGAATTGTGCTCTGGAAAGAGTCCCTAGAACAGCATCCAGTGTGGGCTGAAAAGGCCAATCCAAGAGTGGCAATCCCTTCCACACTGAGGGCAGATCCATTCTGTCCCCTGCCTGGCCCATGGATTTTGCTGGTTCTGCGACTGCCTCTTTGCCTCGGCCTGCTGAACAAGTGTCTCCTCGAAATGGAGAAGGCCATGCTGCGTCTTTAGCCTCCAAGCTGAACGATCAGAGGTCAAGGTTTCCCAGCTGTTAATGTCCATTCCCAAAGCCTTTAAATACTTACAGATATCCTTATATCACAGCTGTGGTCTTCCTCTGGGGCGATTTCCCTGCACTAATTTTCCATAGAGGAGATCTTTCCGAATCCGCCCATCATCCATTCTTACAACATGCCCAAGCCAGCGAAGACATTGCTGTTTCAATAGTGTATATATGCTAGAAATTCGCGCACCTTTCAAAACTGTGCTATTTGGAACTTTGTCATGCCAGGTGATGCCAAGGATATTTCAGAAACAGCATGTGGAAGGTATTCAACTTTCTTTCTTGCTGTGTGTAAAGACTCACTGCAATACAAGAGTGTGCTAAGGACACAGATTCTATAAACCTGGATCTTTGTATGTTCTGACAGCTCTCTTTTTGAGTCTAGAGCAGTGTTTGCCAACCTTGGCAACTTGAAGATATTTGGACTTCAACTCCCAGAATTCCCCAGCCAGCGAACGCTGGCTGGGGAATTCTGGGAGTTGAAGTCCAAATATCTTCAAGTTGCCAAGGTTGGCAAACACTGGTCTAGAGAATGTGGTGGCCGCTTTACCAATACCTTTATTCAGCTCAGTATCAAGAGAGAGAGTGTCAGCGATGCTTGAGCCAAGATTCACAACGTCACGGCGACCTCCAATTCTTGTGTCAAGATTGTAATATGGGGAGGTGAATCCACATCCTGACCCACGACTTGCATTTTTTTCAGGCTGCTTGTTAATCCAAAATCTTGGCAGGCCTTGCTAAAGCAGTTTTATTTGGCAGCATTATGAGCGAAGAGGAAATCCCGTAAGCATTTCAGCTGGACTTTTGACTTTGCTCTCAATCTAGAGAGGCTAAGGAGTTTTCCATCTGATCTGGTCCGGAGAGCGATGCCCACTGTTACAGTTCCAAAAGCAGGCTTCACCATGACAGCAAAAGAGATCCCAAATAGGGTTGGCGCAAGGGTGCACCCCTGTTTCACTCTACTTTGAATGTCAAAGAGCCTGATGATAAGCCATCAAAAATTACCATGCCCTTCATTTCCTCATGAAAGGACATGATGATGTTGAGGAGCTGGGGTGGACAGCCAATCCTGGGAAGGACTTTATAAAGGCCGTCCCTACTAACCAGATCAAAAGATTTTGTAAGATCTGTTAAAAGTTGTAGATTGCTGGATCGCAGTAATGGAGGAATATAGTTCATTTTCTGTTCTCCGACGCGTCATCTAGGTTGCTCGCTTGGAGGAAGATGCGAAATTTGGACATGTATGCTGTCCACGTGTCCTCGTCGGGGTTGAAGAAGGGCAATGCGTGCGGCATTGCTGAAGCCATCTCTGGAATGCGAAGGCTCGAACCCCTCGTCGCCACTGTTAAATCAGAGGCTAGAGGCCGATGAAGAGGATAACAGCTCTTTATTTAATAAGCAGGAGCATCTAAAGTGACCAGCTCGCAGGCAGGTAGTGACTTAAAAAACAAGCGGCCAAAACCGCACCTTATATACATTGTTACTAGCGCAGGGATTGGTGACAATGTTTCAAGACTTCGCGCTGGAGCTTCCTATTGGTTGAGCCCGGAGGCTCCTTATTGGTCGCGCCCAGGGTTCCCATTGGTTGCGCTAGCAGGCTTCTTATTGGTCGCCCTGCTCCAATCAGCGATCACCTTTATTCTAGCAACTTGCAAACATAACAAGATCTATAAACGCTACAAAAATGGCTGGTTTTGTTCCTTGCATTTCTCCTGTATCTGTCTAAGAAAAAATACCATATCGGTAGAGGACCTGTTGGCTCAGAATCCACACTGTGATTCTGGATAGACTAACTATGCAAGCAGTTTCCCTACCACACTAAAAAGAGAAATGCCCTGATAGTTGTAACAGTCACCTTTGTTCTTATATAGTGTGATGATATTTGCATCCTTCATGTCCTGCGGTACTCCACCTTTCCTCCAAAAGAGACAGAAGATTGCATGAAGTTCTGTGGGGATGATCTCTTTGCAGCACTTCAAAACTTTGGCAGAGATATTATCTTTCCTGGGTGCCTTGCCTGAGGCGAGGGAGTCCAGAGCTGTGTTTAGTTAAGGTTGGCTAACTGTCAAGCTCCTCTAAGACAGGCAGACACTCAATGTCATTCAAAGCCTCATCAATTATCAACCAAATGATATATTGCTGCACAAAATACAGTGGTACCTCTACCTACAAACGCCTCCACTTACAAACTTTTCTAGATAAGAATCGGGTGTTTAAGATTTTTTTTGCCTCTTCTCAAGAACCATTTTCCACTTACAAACTCCAGCCTCTGAAACTGTAACCGGAAAAGGCAGAGAGAAGCCTCCATGGGGCCTCTCTAGGAATCTCCTGGGAGGAAACAGGGCTGGAAAGGTGGGGAGAAGCCTCTGTGGGGCCTCTCTAGGAATCTCCTGGAAGGAAACAGGGCCAGAAAAAGTGGGGAGAAGCCTCCATGGGGCCTCTCTAGGAATCTCCTGAGAGGAAACAGGGCCTCTACCCTCCCTGTGGTTTCCCCAATCACACACATTATTTGCTTTTACATTGATTTCTATGGGAAAAATTGCTTCTTCTTACAAACTTTTCTACTTAAGAACCTGGCCATGGGACGAATTAAGTTCATAAGTAGAGGTATCACTGTACATAGGAAATCTTTTCTAGATTTAGGGTATTCTATGCATTGTCCAGGAATAAAGGCCTTTGCTTTAAATGTTATGGCTCAATTTGTGATTCATAACAAAATCATAGACAACTATATATTTCATATTATCTACTGAATTGATTTCTGAATTGAACCCAGGATTTCTGAATTGAACCCAGGAACGCAACACTGAAGAAAATTTAAAAATTATGCTATACTTCTCTATTACATGGTCACTTTCCTGTACTTACTATTTTGACTGCTATTCAGGTTTTCCCCAGTGGAAGAATGTAGAACATCTCTTATGAAATATTATTTAGGCATCAAACAGCATTAGGATATAAGTTCACCTATACTTTTACAGTTATTCCATATTATGGAAATCACTGATTTGGAAAAACAATGCTTTTGATATTGAACGAAAAGCAAGAAGTAAACAGTTGGCATGGGGATGAAGATAATAATAATAATAATAATAATAATAATAATAATAATAATAATAATAATAATTTATTAGATTTGTATGCCCATAACTTCAATATAATTAAGCCTAAATGTGTATGAACCCACTTTCCCCAGCATTAGGAATGCTGTTTTTTTTCACACACATGAATGTGCTAGAAATAAGCAGGCAAAAGCCTTCAGCATGTAATTTATTGACTTTTCTAAAATAATAGTAATCCAAACCCCTATTGACCAACTGCTATATTTTTTTAATATCATGAATTTATGGAAACTGAAAGAGCAAAAAACATTACAGAGATATCCCCCTAAAAATAAATCTTTAGATATGTAGTAAAACAAAACAAAAAAACCCCATGCTTGTTTATCTAATTTAATTATTCAAATTTTTGAAAAAGTTAAATCCCACACTAGTTACTATTTAACAAAAATGAGGCCTGTGTTTGTAATTTTATGTATAATTCCGATCAATACTGTAAAAGGATAAATTGTGGAATTAGAAACTCAACATGATGACCTGCATAGGGGGGTGGGGGTGGGGTCCTCTCAGTGATATGTCTTATTCAGAAATTCAAATCTGAATTTTTGGAATTCAGATTTTAGTTGAATTCATCTTACGATTTTTATACATACTGTGACAAAACTCTTGACCTAATTAAGACTCCTGTGCATGTTTATCCCTAACTATTCCCTAACTGTACAATCTATTCTGATCTTTTAAGGTGATCACTGCAAAAGAATTGGTGAACTGACAAACTCAGTGAAAACAGGGGGCAGAAAGCAGTGACTGATAACATCCAGGTAAGCAACTTCCTTAGTATGAAAACATCTGACAATATTTTGTTGTCTTTGAAGAGATGATACCACCAGCCAAACATGGTCGGCTGGCTGGTCAAAGAACGCTATCTCAGAAATCGGACACTCTCCATAAACATTGTTTAACAAAAAGCTGTAACCAGGGGTGGGTTTCAAAAATTTCAGCAAGGGGTTCTCTGCCCACTTGTTGATGGGCATGGCCATGGTGGGCATGGCTGAGTCATCCTACTGCACCATAGCAGCCTGGTCCCAGGCTTCAGAGGTTTTGTTCGAGCCTCCGGGAGGGCAAAAATAGCCTCCCCATGCTCCAGAGGCCCTCTGTAGGCCAGAAACAGGGCTGTTTCCAGCCTCCCTGACCTTCTGGTATGCTTATTTTTCACCCTTTTTGAGCTTCTACATACCCTGCACTTACCTGCATCCAAATGGGCTGTGTGGAGACTCCTGGAAGGGGAGGGGTGGGTTGAAAGGGGCCAGACAAGAGGGGGATTTGTGGGTTCTCCAAACTGCACAGAATCTTAGCTAGAGGTTCTCCCGGATCTCTGCGAATCCTCAGGAGCCACCCCTGGCTGTAACTGTCTTTTAATTTCAGGGTTAGGTGAGGTTATCTTTGGAGTCTTTCTTTTGACTCCTCCACCCAAATAAGCAGTTGGTTGATATATTTCAGTTTTAGATTAAATTTCTGGTCTTTCCCCTTCAGCTATTAGCATTTCCCTGTCCTAATAAAGTTTGAAGCTCTTTTGTCTACATTTGTCCACACTGATACTACTTATCCTATCTGAAGACGATTATATACTTTGTGGCTGCTTTTGAACATCTATGCTTTCCTGACCAAAATTCACCCAATTGTTCTTGGTATTCTTATTAAAGATTGTTATTCACATAGCCCCAGGTTAAGCACAAAATTACACGTATGCATTTCCTCAACAAAGTGGAGAGATGTTTTGCATTCTCCTGAAATATACTTTAGCATGTTGCAAGGATGGGGCTATGGTAATCAAACATGAACAAAACATTTCCTATAACATATTAGGACTTGAAGAAACCAGTGCTGTATATCTTGTTATAATGGACTCAGACAGACTTTGTATGAGCTTTCCTCCGCATTTCAGAGTCTCCAAAAATTGTCCATAGATTTGGTTCCAGAATGATGGAAGAAGCTTCCACTACACTCCAAGAATGGTTGGAGCAACCCTGGCCTCAGCATAGCACCTGTCTCCATACCGCTGTGGTTCTGGCCTGTGGTTCAACTGCAGCTTATTTGGTACTGAAATGGTTAGGCCAGAAAAGGATTAAAAAACAAATAGAAGAAACAAGAAGGCAAAGGGATCATGGCTTGATCGAAATGGAAAAATCAGTGCAGACATTTAAAAGCCAGGTACATGTTTCCTAATTATTTCTTAAATGGTATAGGTACTTGTATAAGTACTTATTATTTGTATTAATTGTACTTGTATAAGTACTTATTATTTGTATTAATTGTACTTGTACTGTATAAGTATTTATTATTTGTATTAATTGTACTTGTATAAGTACTTACTATAGTTACTTATTATATATTAGGTTTATGTAGTGTGTATTTAAATGTATTTAGATATTATATTTTTTCTGCAGATTTCAGTTTACAGGAGTTGGAATAATAGGCTAATGGATAGGATAAGAATTTTAGTAAATAATTACAGACGCTTATTTACTACATCCAAATTCCAATTTCTACTATTTCCCTGTTTGGCTCTTGTTGGATTTGGTCATCATCTCTCTTTTAAGTAAAGGATATTTCATGACTATATAAGGGTGAGAAGGACATCTGAAAATTTTCATGGAATGAACTTTACTTTTTAAATACAACTTTAACCAAAAGGATTGCTACTGAATTAAGTGGCAGCTTTGCTGACCACATTAAGGATGAGATCCATCTGTGGTTTTCTACTATCACAACTTACCCTTTATCATTTTGGGTGACGTAGAACAGAAAAATGTGTCAAATGATTTGCAGCACCTGGATTCTATAGCAGAGGTGCAGAACCTGGACCCAAGAAAAACTTGGAACAAGACCCGTTCCAAAAATGGCATGCAATGGTAACTGTAAAGGGATAAAAGTGGAAAATAAACAAATGCATATCTATAAAATGAGCATCTACCTTGTATAATTTTAATGCGATGCCAATGAAATTAGGCAATTAGTCCTGATGTCTATGGAGATTCTCAATCATCCAGGTCATGGTTGTCCGTAAGGTGCTTTTCCAAAAGCCAAAGTTGGTGTTTTTTTTTTTGAAAAAGTTTTGCTTCTCAGTTTTTCAGTATCCTAATCTGCCCCATAATTAATCCCTCTGCCCTTTCTCAAATTTGCTCTATCAAATCTATAGGAAGTGTTGTACTATGCCCTTTCATTACAGAACCCTGGTTTACCAAGTGAGGACATCCTTTCTCTACCTCTGGCTGAACTGGTTAAGAAGCTGAAAGAAGACACTTTGTCTCCAGATGTTGTCCTCTACACTTACATGGAAAAGGTGAACATAGCTGGAAACACAGAACATAGAAACAGAAATAAATATTGTTTACATACATTGGTATGCCCGTCTCGTATATGCTAATATACAAATTGTTTCAACTCCTACCCTAGAACATCGCTACAGAGCACTGTACACCAAGACAACTAGACACAAGAAAAGTTTTTCCCCAAGCGCCATCACTCTACTAAACAAATAATTCCCTCAACACTGTCAAACCTTTTACTAAGTCTGCACTTCTATTTCTACTAGTTTTTTCTCATCATTCCTATCATCCTTTTCCTCCAATTTAGGACTGTATGACAGAACTTGTTGTTTGTATCCTAAGATTTTTATTAATATTGATTGTTTCTTCATTGCTTATTTGACCTCTATGACAATCATTAAGTGTTGTACCCAGCGGTGGGCTATGAGGCTCATAAATTCATGTGGGACCAGCGGAATTTTGCTGGTTCACCTGTGGAGGTAGCACAATCGAGCACGAAGCCACAGGCAAAACCTCGCCAAACCAGGGTGCAATTCTGCTAGCTCCACAGTTGCAGCAGCAAAATCGTGCTGGCCCACAAGAATTTATGAGCCGCGGCAGCAAGCACAATTTAGCTTTCCGGCTCATAGCCCGCTGCTGGTTGTACTTGACAAATGTATCTTTTTCTATTATGTACACTGAGAGCATATGCACCAAGACAAATTCCTTGTGTGTCCAATCACACTTGGCCAATAAAGAATTCTATTCTATTCTATTCTATTCTATTCTATTCTACAGTGCATAAAACGTCAATTCAACATGACAGAGGAAGACCAAACGCTGGCGAGAGAAAACACTGTCTATGTTGCCCAATACTGTTGAATATCATTTAGTTTTAATTCTATTTATTTGATATACTTTTTATGTGGGCTATTCCTTTCTGGCCTATTTTATATATCACTTTTTATAACACTTGCTCAGTGTTACCTGCTCAGTGTTGAGCATGGTATGTCTACAACTTGAAGACATTCTTGAGATAAATAAAGAAAAAAAGGCATGCCCAGGAACATAGGGCTACCCTTCAGTCTTCCTATCCTGCCTTCACTTTTTTAAAAAAAAAAATCAAAATAATTTGAAATAATGAAAACGAAGAAAAAGTTGAAAGTTGATAATAGAAGGTCAATGTTCCCTATTCATTTGTAGTTTACTATCAATTCAATTTATAAAATTTCCTAATTGCAAATGACTCAAAGTGGCATACAATTGAGATTTAAAATACATAATAAAAAATAGGAATCTGCCATCAATCTTCTACGTTTCTATGTTTCTATGTTGTTTCTATGTTTCTATGTTGTTTCTATGTTGTTTCTATGTTGTTTCTATGTTTCTATGTTTCTATGTTTCTATGTTTCTATGTTTCTATGTTTCTATGTTTCTATGTTTCTATGTTTCTATGTTTCTATGTTTCTATGTTTCTATGTTTCTATGTTTCTATGTTTCTATGTTTCTATGTTTCTATGTTTCTATGTTTCTATGTTTCTATGTTTCTATGTTTCTATGTTTCTATGTTTCTATGTTTCTATGTTTCTATGTTTCTATGTTTCTATGTATGAAAATAATCAAGTTTAAATACAAAACGGCTTTGAATACTGTAACAATTATAGAAAAAATGATGTTTTCTTACATGTCACAAAAGGCTATAGCTATCTTTTGGTAAAAGGGCCCACAAATTCCAAATATGCCCATTAGTCTGCAAAATTTGCCAGACCCTTACTTAATTTATTCCCTACCAAAAATGCATGGTGTGTGTGTGTGTATGTGTATGTATGTATGTATATATGTGCAGACACATGTATGCATGTTGTACTAGAATTAGCTAAATAATGCTCCACTTTATTTTATTTTATTTTAATTTATTTATTCAATTTGACCTCTATGCCACCCAATCCCGAAGATCTCATAATTTCCATAATTACATATTGCATATGAATATGCAGGTGAATATATGTGTATAATTATAGATTTATTTATTTTTGAGAGCGGGCATCAGAATTTTTGCATTTATGCCAGTGTGTTCATAGAAAAAAGTGACAATAAAAATTACCTTAGATTTATATCTCAAAGTATAGCCTCTTTAATCTCTTGAGAATCTACAACATTGTCGTAATAAAGCATACTCTTGCCAGAATATTAAATCCTGCTGTTAAAAAATGAATGTACCTGTATGTACGGTATGTATATATGCATGCATGTGTGTATGTATGTATATGTTTATGTCATGGCAGAAATATTTTTTTAAATTATTTTTTGACATTTTCCCCTACAGAATAAAAAAAACCATTTTTTATTTAAAAAAGCAAACAAACAATAAAATGATAATTTTTCTAAAATGTTTTTGGAGGTCAGTCTGCTCCCCCTAGTGAGATAATGTTGCCATGGCATTTTGCCTTTGTTTCTTCTCTATCTTCCTGTGAGAGTTCTTTGGGGAGAAAATACTTGCATCATTTTTTTAATAAACACTACAATAATGTTGATTGGAATGCGTGGTTTGTCTTTTACTGCAAGAATAGAGACTCTAGAGAGGGTGCAGAAAAGAGCAACTAAAATGATAAAGGGACTAGAGACCAGGTCATACGAGGAAAGGTTGCTGGAACTGGGCATGGATAGTCTAGTAAAAAGAAGGGCTAGGGGGGGACATGATAGCTGTATACAGGTACTTGAGGGGTTGCCACAGAGAGGAGGGGGACACACTGTTTTCCAGGGCACCAAAGGGCCGGACGAGGAACAACGGTTGGAAACTGACCAAGGAAAGATTCGACCTGGAGATAAGAAAGAATTTCCTGACAGTGAGAGCGATCAACCAGTGGAATGGCCTGCCAGCGGAGGTTGTGGACTCCCCAACTTTGGACACTTTCAAGAGGAGATTGGACTGCCATTTGGCTGGGTTGATGTAGGATTTCCTGCTCAGGCAGGGGGTTGAACTTGATGACCTGTAAGGTCCCTTTCAACTTTAATAATAAATAAAATAAATAAATAAATAAATAAATAAAATAGATTGGGGACAAGACTGACCTTAGTAAAGCCATAGAAGATACTGAAAGTGAAACTGCAGACTCGGTAGTTTTTTTCTTCTTCTTCTGAGAATCGTGGATCAGGAATAGGGAGTAATTAATAGAGACAAGCAAATTGTTCCACATGTAATTATTTTCCCTGACTTTTCTGTCTACTCTTTTCCTAAAAGGCTTTAACGGTCACCAAGGAAGTGAACTGTGTGCGCCATTTTATTCCAGAATGCGTGCCATTTCTTCAGCAACTGAAAAAACAGAAAGGAAAAGGCTTATTGTATGGGGTACCTGTCAGCATCAAGGACCACATTGCATACAAGGTGATTCCATTGCTGTGATACATCGGTTTTCTAGAAATGGTGGACAAGAAGCAGCTGCTAAAAGAAGACCACTTTCTAGGATATAGAACAGAACAGAACAGAATAGGAGAGTTGGAAGGGACCTTGGAGGTCTTTTAGTCCAACTCCCAAATATGTATTTGCTTATGGTACAGATGATGGAGAACTGTGGCTTGTAGGAAAAGCAAGCCCAATACAGTGATACCTTGTCTTACAAACGCCTCATTATACAAACTTTTTGAGATACAAACCCGGGTTTTAAGATTTTTTTGTCTCTTGTTAAAAACTATTTTCACCTTACAAACCCACCTCCGCCGCTGGGATGCCCCGCCTCCGGACTTCCATTGCCAGCAAAGCACCCGTTTAAATGGGCACTTTGCTGGCAATAGAAGTATGGAGGTGGGGTTTCCCAGCGAGGGGAGCCTCAGTGAAATCGCAGCATCGCAAAAACACAGAGGTCCAGGGGTGGGGTTTCAAGGACTTCAGTGTTTTTGCGATGCTGCGATTTCACTGATGCTCAGTTCGCTGGGAAACCCCACCTCCGGACTTCCGTTGCCAGTGAAGCGTTCATTTTTGTGATGCTGGGATTCCCCTGCAGCATCGCAAAAACACAGAAGTCTGGAGGTGGGGTTTCCTATAGAGGGGAACCTCAGGGGAATCCCAGCAGTGCAAAAACGGGTGCTTTGGCTGGCAAAAGGGGTGAATTTTGGGCTTGCACGCATTAATCGCTTTTCCATTCATTCCTATGGGAAACATTGTTTCGTCTTACAAACTTTTCACCTTAAGAACCTCGTCCCGGAACCAATTAAGTTTGTAAGATGAGGTATCACTGTAGTTCTATTTTTGCAGCCTTCATCCAGAGCTTCTAACTTGTATTGGCACATCGGGTTGCTGACTTTTTTGTGGTACAGTTTTTGCACTGTTTGTGATATACTGCTCCAAAAAATAAATAAAGGGAACACTCAAATAACACATCCTAGATCTGAATGAATGAAATACTCTCATTGAATACTTTGTTCTGTACAAAGTTGAATGTGCACAACAGCATGTAGAATTGATTGTCAATCAGTATTGCTTCCTAAGTGGACACTTTGATTTCACAGAAGTTTGATTTAGTTGGAGTTATATTGTGCTGTTTAAGTGTTCCCTTTATTTTTTTTAGCAGTGTGGTGAAAGCCAAATCCTTCAACTTTAATTAGTTGAAAGCCTAAACTACCTTGACTATTTTATTTATACTGTATACTGAAACAAAAAGCTCAAGTTTTTTTAAAAAGCGGAAATTTAAAAAAATACTACAAGAAGAGAAAAAGGAGGAGAAAAAAAGGAAAGACAGTAGAGGCTATTATTAGGTGTTAAGACAAATAGCTGATCTACATCTGTTTCCTTAATATTTCATTCACCTTTAGGGACATTTGACAACATGTGGCTTTTCTCATTTTCTTGATGTGGCAGAAGACGACAGTGTTTTGGTCAAAGTATTAAAGAAACAGGGAGCAAATCCATTCGTATTCACCAATGTGCCACAGTCTTTAATGAGGTAAGTTTTCATGCCTGTAGTTTTTAGAGCTAGTAATCACTGCTGTGTATTGATAAACTTTATCTCATTATGCAGTTGTAAAAACATACCCCTGTTTGTTATTAGTTCACAATTTTTCTTGCCTTGTATTAGTCACGGCTTGCTATATTTGAATAATCAGTAATTGTAGTAATGGATGATGTCTCGGTTCCTTGCCTAGATCTAAATCTTAACTGAAAAGGGTCCATATAATCATGTGTTGATGGTAACTTTGTCATTTTGGAGCCATAGCAAGAAATATGCTGTAGGAACAGGTGTTTCTCAAGGAAGTGTGTTCTCCTGTCATCTTGAATACAGGAGAAAAACACTCCACTGGAGAAGTGGAGAAAATCCTTAAAGGAACTCTCAAGTACCAAATATCTATGGCCAGTTGTCATATGTGCTATATTCTTTTTCTTCACTTTTTTTCTTGATGAAGAAATATTTCCCAGGTTGAAAATAATAATAATAATAATAATAATAATAATAATAATAATAATAATAACGATAACGATAACGATAACGACAACAACAAAACAACAAAACAACAAAACAACAAAACAACAAAACAACAAAACAACAAAACAACAAAACAACAAAACAACAAAACAACAAAACAACAAAACAACAAAACAACAAAACAACAAAACAACAAAACAACAAAACAACAAAACAACAAAACAACAAAACAACAAAACAACAAAATAACAAAACAACAAAACAACAAAACAACAAAACAATAACAACAACAATAATAACAATAACAATAATAACAATAACAACAACAACAACTATTATTATTATTTTTAAATATTTTATTTTTAAATGCACAATACAAAAACTAAAATCAAAAACAGATATAAACACATTCAAAGAAAGAGAAAAAAAGAAAAGAAAATATATAACAGAAGAAAAACAAAAATAATTTTAGAATTACAAAAATAAAATAAAATAATAAATATCATCATCATCATAATCATCATCATAATTATTATTATCATTATTATTATTATTGTTGTTGTTGTTGTTTACACTTATAGGTCGCCCAACTCCTTCCGGAATCTGGATGGTGTACAAGATATAAAAACAGTATAAAATAATCTAAAACCCATTAAGAAATAATTCATATCCTTAGTGGCTGGATCAAGATGGTATCAAAATGGTCCCAGGCCTGTCAGTAAAGCCAGGCCTTTAAGGCCTTCTAGCCAGTAAGGTGGGGGCAGCAGGGACTTCAATGGCCAGCTGTTCCAGAGAGCAGAAGCCACCACAGAGAAGGCCCTTCCCCGTGGCCCCACCAACCTACATTGTCTGGCCATTGGGACACAGAAAAGGCCAACCCTGTGGGCCCTTATCAGTCACTGCGAGTTGTGTGGCAGGAGGAAGTTCCACAGATAGTCTGGGCCTAAGCCATGTAGGGTGATAACCAACATTGTTATATAGGTGATAGGTGATATAGGTGATAACTAACACCTTGAATTGTAGCCAGAGACCAATTGGGAGCCAGTGCAGCTCACAGAGTGTTGATGTGATGTGGATGTACCTTGGTGCACCCACAACAGCTTGCACAGCTTGCATTGTGGATCAATTGTTGTTGTATTTTGTTTTTGTTGTATTCCTACCTTTTACTTTGTATATCAAGAAAATCCCCAGAATCACAGTGTTCCTAAGAGATGTACCCATCATTACATGTTGAAGGAATGCTCTGTATTTTAAGAGCTGTCTTTTGGTACAAATGTGTGTGTGTGTGGCTTTTCTCTCTCCTTAGTTACTCAGATATGCCTAGGGTTCTTGCTTTCTGCTTCAAATATATAAATATACTGCTAAAAATAAATAAAGGGAACACTCAAATAACACACCCCAGATCTGAATGAATGAAATATTCTGATTGAATACTTTGTTCTGTACAAAGTTGAATGTGCACAACAGCAGGTGAAATTGATTGTCAATCAGTGTTGCTTCCTAAATGGACAGTTTGATTTCACAGAAATTTGAATTTTGAGTTATATTGTGTTGTTTAAGTGTTCCCTTTACTTTTTTTGATAAGTTATTATTTTGATGTTAGTTGCAAAGTCATGTCTGACCCATGGTGACCTAATAGACAACGTTCCCCCAGGCCTTCCTGTCCTCTATCACCCCCTGGTATCTACTTAAATTCACCCTGACTGTTTCAGTGACTCCATCCAGCCACCTCATTCTCTGTCGTCCCCTTCTTCCTTTGCCCTCAGTCTTTCTCAGCATTAGGCTCTTCTCCAATGAGTCTTTCCTTAGATGGCCAAAGTATTTGAGTTTCATCTTCAGGATCTGGCCTTCTAAAGAGCAGTCAAGGTTGATCTCCTCTAGGTTTGACTGGTTTGAATGCCTTGCAACCCAAGGGACTCACAGGAGTCCTTTCCAGCACCATAGTTCAAAGGTCTCAATTCTTTGGTGCTTTCTTATGGTCCAACTATCACAACCATATATTGCAACTGTAAAAATCATAGCGTTCACTATATTCATTTTTTTGTTGACAGGGTGATGTCTCTGCTTTTTAGTACATTGGTTAAATTTGCCATAGCGTTCCTTGCCAGGAGCAAGTGTCGCAAGCATCTTTTAATTTCTTGGCTGCAGTCTCCCTCGGCGGTAATCTTGGAGCTCCATTTCTTCCCCATCTATTTGCCAAGAATTAAGAGGGCAAGATTTATTTTTATTTTATTTATTTATTTTGTCCAATACACAATGAGGGGTTTAGTGGGTATATATCTATATACACATAGTAAAATACATGATAAAGGTTATAGAGGAGATACTCATAGTAAAATATATCTAAGAAATAATAGAAAAGAAGATATAGTAATAGAACATATCAATGAAAGAATAGAAGAAGAGATATAGGAATAGAAGAAAGGTATAGGAGATATAGGAGAGCAATAGGACAGGGGACAGAAGGCACTCTAGTGCACTTGTACTCGCCCCTTACTGACCTCTTAGGAATCTGGATAGGTCAACCGTGGATAATCTAAGGGTAAAGTGTTGGGGGTTTGGGGATGACACTATGGAGTCCGGTAATGAGTTCCACGCTTCGACAACTCGGTTACTGAAGTCATATTTTTTACAGTCAAGTTTGGAGCGGTTAATATTAAGTTTAATCTGTTGTGTGCTCTTGTGTTGTTGTGGTTGAAGCTGAAGTAGTCACCGACAAGCAGGACGTTGCAGCATATGATCTTGTGGGCAATACTTAGATCTTGTTTAAGGCGTCTTAGTTCTAAACTTTCTAGGCCCAGGATTGAAAGTCTAGTCTCATAGGGTATTCTATTTCGAGTGGAGGAATGAAGGGCTCTTCTGGTGAAATATCTTTGGGCATTTTCAAGGGTGTTAATGTCTGAAATGCGATTTGGATTCCAAACAGATGAGCTGTATTTGAGGATGGGTCTGGCAAAAGTTTTGTAAGCTCTGGTAAGTAGT
The DNA here is from genome assembly GCF_031021105.1 of Erythrolamprus reginae. Classification (NCBI taxonomy): domain Eukaryota; kingdom Metazoa; phylum Chordata; class Lepidosauria; order Squamata; family Dipsadidae; genus Erythrolamprus; species Erythrolamprus reginae. Next base: position 72,285,274 of record NC_091952.1, read on the forward strand.
GTGAGATTGCCAGAGCAGAAGCTACGGAGGATTAGGTTTACAACTCTTGAAGCCTTCTTGGCTATATTGTTGCAGTGGGCTTTGGCACTTAAATCTTTTGTTATTAGTATACCAAGGTCTTTAACCGAGTGGGGATTATCTGTGATAATTTGATTATTCAGTTCGTATTTGGAGTTCAGATTCTTCTTCCCAATGTGTAGGACAGAGCATTTGCTAGTTGAGATTTGGAGTTGCCATGTGTTAGACCACTCAGAAACAGCGTCAAGGTCTTTTTGGAGAGTAGTTGTGTTATCGGTGGTGTTGAAGAGTTTTACATTGTCGGCGAAGAGGACACATTTGCTTGTGATGTAATCGTAAAGGTCATTGATGTAGAGAATGAAGAGCGTTGATCCCAGTACACTACCTTGGGGAACACCACTTTTAACTGGGACAGGGGTGGATATGGTGCTTCCTATTTTGACCATATTCTTAGTTTTCTTAATGTTGAGTTTCAAACCAATTTTTGCATTCTCTTTCAAATATATTATAATTTGGTTAATCTGAAAAATCAGCTAAATCTTTTTGATATATGACTCCTTTAGAGTAAACCATTATTTAAAATATCGGAATTAGACTCCCAATGCAGTAAGAGAAGTTTAACTCTGAGATGGATACTTTTTAATACTTTTTTGTAGAATGAGTTAACTCTGTCTTCAGAAGAAACAAGATTATAGATTTCCTATGTATCTAAAACATTGTGTTCCCACAATCTGATGTATTCCTATCACCTTTCAGCTATGACTGCAGCAATGTAGTTTTTGGGCAGACTGTGAACCCTTTGGATCATGAGAGAACTCCTGGGGGCTCATCTGGAGGAGAAGGGGCTCTAATTGCTGGAGGAGGTTCCATTTTGGGAATTGGAACAGATTTGGGGGGAAGTATCCGTCTACCCTCCAGCTTCTGTGGTCTTTGTGGGCTGAAGCCAACTGCAGGGAGATTGAGGTAAGTACTAAAGCTATCATAAGCCATGCAACGGATTATCACACTTTGATAAGACGTAGAATTGTAGAGTTGGAAAAGACCTCATAAATCATCTAACTGAACAATCTGCTGGTGTTGGAGGGCTGTGTTCAAAATCTCTAAAAATCACCTGCCATTTAATTTCTGTTGAAAAACCTATTGGAGATATTGGTGATCTTGGAAAAATTACGAAGTAGGTTAATCAATGTTCACAGATTTTAGTAATGATATCGTGTACTCTGATTCAGACCTTCCCCTAGGAAAGGAACATCCCTTAGGTAGGGTGCTAGGAACATCCAGTGTAAATGTGAGATAACATTCCTCTAGCAAATGCTTTCATTCTAAGGCAGTGATGGCAAACATATGGAGGCACATTGGAGAGCATGCGATGCATTGCCCTATGTCAATTCCAGTGCGCATGTGTATGTTAGCCAGCTGATTTTTGGACTTGGGGAAGGCCATTTTGCCCTTCGGAGGCTTTAGGGCAGTGTTTCCCAACCTTGGCAACTTGAAGATATTTGGACTTCAACTCCCAGAATTCCCCAGCCAGCGTTTGCTGGCTGGGGAATTCTGGGAGTTGGAGTCCAAATATCTTCAAGTTGCCAAGGTTGGGAAACACTGCTTTAGGGAATAGGAGTGCAAAAAACAGCCCAGCAGGCAAACTGGAAGTTTGGAAAAATGGACTTCCGGTTTGCCCATTATGCTGTTTTTCCCATTCTAAGGCTTCAGGAGTGCGATAAACAGCACAATGGGCAAACTGGAAGTCCAGTTTTCAAACTTCTGGTTTGCCCATTTGCCCATTTTTTCACTGTCCCAGGCTTCAATGAGGCCTCCACATGGACAGGGGGGATTGTGCACATGGACAGGTGGAAGCGCAGGGGAGTGTGCATGCATGGGGAGTGGGAATGGGTGTGGGCAAATGTGCATATGCTAGCACACACACAGACACCCTTTTGGCACTTGAATCAAAAAAGGTTCGCCATCACTGTTCTAAGGAAACCAAATGCTAAACTTACAGGGTGCGTTCCAAAAGTAATGCAATTTTTTTTTTAAAAAAAGTAATTTATTGATCAGATTTGCACAAACGTTTAAAACTGTTTAAAGTACTGTCCTTGGGCCTCTACACATTTTTTCCAGAGACTCTGCCATGACCGGTACGCGCCCTGGAAGGCGTCTTCGGGGACCTCTCGCAAGGTCTTTGTCACGGTTGATTGGATCTTTTCTATGGATGAAAAATGGGTTCCTTTCAGGGCTGGGAACAAAAAGAAGTCTGCTGGGGTGACATCAGGACTGTTGTGGGGGAGGAGCAGCGTTGGCACCTGGGGTTTGGCCATGAACTCGTGGACTCGTAGCGTGTTGTGGCAAGGAGCGTTTTCATCCATAGAAGAGATCCAATCAGCAGTGACAAAGACCTTGCAAGAGGTCCTTGAAGGCACTTTCAAGGGCGCGTACCAGTCATGGCAGAGTCACTGGAAAAAAATGTGTAGAGGCCCAAGGACAGTACTTTGAAGAATTTTAAGTGTGCAAATCTGTTCAATAAATTACTTTTAAAAAAATAATTGCATTACTTTTGGAACACACCCTGTAGTTGCAGAAAAATAGTGTTTTTGCTCTAGAATGATATATAAACGTTGTAACATGTCATCTAAGTATATAATGAGTCCTTCCTTCCTTTCTCTTTGGAGAGGGACGACATACAAATCTAATAAATTATTATTATTATTATTATTATTATTATTATTATCATCCTTCCATTTATATTTCTATAAATGGTGTTTGTTAAACTTGGCAACTTCAAGAGGTGTGGATATTAACAGAATGGCTGCAAATTCTGAGAGTTAAAATCCACAGATCTTAAATTTGCCAGATCTGACAAGTATTGCTCTAAACAAAGGTCATACACGGATATAAGCCTGTCTTAAGCAAATATATCTTGACCAAGGACATCCATTGACATTTGTCACTGCGTGTTGATTCAGTTGATAATGTCCTCCAAAAAGCTATTTGTGAATGTATGTTATACATGTATATTTTCTGCATTTTATATTTCTCTTTTTTACAGTAATTCTGGACTAAAGGAAGCTTTTCATCTTATGTTAAGTAAATATCATCTTTGGAAAGTGGGAAAGGGGTGAGAGGTCAATTTTGAATGAATGTAAAATGTGACTGCCTGAGCTGAAGAACAATGGATATTGGGTAGCTAGTAATTGAAATATAAATATTAACAAGAACTGTGGATATATAACATGATTTTTCAGAAAGAATGAATGCAGAGCAATTTAAACAAAGCCGTCAGGATCATCAAAGTGATCTTAATTTGACACATATTTTTCTTTTAATCAATAAATCAAAAACTAGATTAGCAAACTCTTATTTGATATACATATTCAAGTTTCAGGAACAACGGGGCCAATGGCAAAGGACGTGGATAGTCTTGCTCTATGCATGAGGGCTCTCTTATGTGATTACATGTTCCAGCTGGATCCTATTGTGCCACCTATGCCATTTAATGAAGAGGTAAATTTTAAAAAATGATATATATAGGACCTCTGCTGAACCCATAGTTGATGATTTATACACACACATTTGTTTGTTTGTTTGTTTGTTTGTTTGCTTGCTTGCTTGCTTACTTACTTACTTACTTACTTACTTACTTACTTACTTACTTACTTACTTACTTATTTATTTATTTAATTTCTAGGCCATGCTTCTTTGCCTTACAAGGCAAAGGCCCTGGGTTCAAATCCCAGTAAAAAGGGCGTGGCTATCTGATGAAGGCAAATAAGCTTGAAATAGATCTATTTTCATTATCAGCAAAAATATGTTACACACGCACATACACACACACAAAACACAGATGAAAGGATGAGATCCTGTTTCCTAGAGGTTAAGGCAGAAGCTGCAGGTTCAAATCTCAGTGAGGGTATGGCTAGCTAATGAGAGGAAACAACCTCGAAATAGATCTATACTAGTCTCCCCTCATTTTCAATTCAGCAAAAATATGTTACATGCACTCTCTCTCTCTCTCTCTCTCACACACACACACACAAAAGGACCCTATCCACACTAAAAATTAACCTCCCCAAAATAAAAAGAAAAAAGGAAAATAAAAGGAGAATAAAAAAGAACAATTTAGGGGTTATATGTCTACACACATGCATGTGAGTGAAGGACGAATCTATTTAATTTTTTAGTTTTTCCTGCGAAAAGCATTATTAATAAAGCTAATGAATAATCACCAGATTGAGAAAATATATCCTCCTTGGTCATGCTTTTCAAAGCTGCTTCAACCAGAGCCATTTCTTCCATTAGGAATGTCACTAATTTGGTCAAAGAGGTGCTTGATTTTTAAACATTTCACAGTAACAAAGCTGGCAAACTAATAAAATATATTAACTCAATTTCTTAATACTGCATCTACTTACGTACCTTACAAAAAAGTTAACTCACAGCAGGATTTGTTGTAAAGATTGTGAGATTTCTTCAAATTTCTTCAGAAAGTTTCAATGAAAAGTACAGCTAATTGAGCACTGTCATCAAAGTTAGTAATATGCGCCAACTTGCTTAACCTTGTTAACACCTTCCAGAAAAATCACATATTAAAATTACATTAAAATTACATTATATTTAATTAGATTAAAATTACTTTCCGTAAATTTCCTAATTTAAGAAGAATGTAGTGCCACTTGAGAATTATCGTCATGGTCAATTCCTGTTAATTTGCTGGAACATATTTATTAAGCCTTGTCCACCCCACCACCCAAACCAGAACTTATGCAACTCTGTGAGCTTGTGTATGCCAGGTTACACAAATAGATGTGATATAAATTTACATCTTTGATGGCCAATTGTATGTATGGTGTGCATGTATATGAGTGTGATTGCTATGTTCTATAATCACTTTTATGGGGTTTTAGTTTGTTATGTTTTAACCTTAGATAATGTTTGACTTCTTTTACTGTTTTGTATCTATTTACATTGTACTCATACTATTGTTGTAAGCTGCCCTGAGTCCTTTGGGATTGGGCAGCATAGAAGTCAAACAAACAAACAAACAAACAAACAAACAAACAAGCAAGCAAGCAAAGTGATAATCACAACAATATGATTAGTGAAAGTGCCACCATAGAGTTCATGCTACAGCTCTTAATCCATTAATGTTAGTAACCAAGCAGTTGCCGTCCCTGCCTCTAGATATATTCAAGCTCGACACCTCTACGGATTGGGTATTATGACTCAGATGGCTATTTCTTGCTCCCACCGTGCATGAGAAGGGCTGTGGATAAAACCAGGAAGCTTCTTGAGGAGGCTGGCCATACAGTATGTATCTTTGCTACTATTGTTTGCTGTACAACTTATTTGCATGTAAAATAGTTTGATACAGAATAGGTTTCTGTATCAGCGGTGGGTTGCTCCCAGCCTGGTTTTGCAAACCAGTAGCAGCGGCAGCAGGAGGCTCCACCAGAGATGGCTTCAGACTGGTTCTGACTGGTTCGCTCAAACCGGTAACAACCCACTGCTGACATCACAATGACATCATCTGATTGTGCCAGACTGTGGACACTGCCATCTTTTTTTAAAAAAAATTTTTTTGTGGGGGAAAAAAACTTGGGGATTTCCCCCCCAGGTTTTTTTCCTTCTGCGCATGTGCAGGAACTGGGTTTCTGGCACTGAGCATGCATCACCATCTTGTTTTTGGTGTTTTTTGGGGGGGATTCTTTTTTATTTTTTAGCATTGTGCATGCACACCCACACACCATGAAACATGACCACATGGTGCAGATAGAAGTGAGCCAGCAGCGAGATAATTTAGAACCTATCCCTGGGCTCGTCTCACCCACTCAGGACACTTCTGCACATATGCAGAAGCGTCGCAGGAGTGCGAGCACTCATGCACTCACAAGCAAACTGGTAGCGACGGGGGTTTAGAACCCACCACTGTTCTATATGGAGGGATGGCTTTTGGCATGGCTAAGTGAAAGACATATGTCTTTTGCTCCTTAGTGATGTTTGATAAATAAAGGAAAAAAGAAAATATTGAAGGGGAACAAAAGGGAAAGCAATGTGGCTTGGAATATTACATCCTCCTAGCTACAGCATAAACATGATCCACTGACCCCCTTTTTTTGCAGTCTCCTGGTGATGCTGTCTTCATTTTATTACCTGAATTACAGCAATGTCATATTCACCCTAAATTGGCCCCTTAAGCAGCCCTCGAAGTGTATAAAATCATGCATGGGATAGAAAAGGTGGATAGAGAAAAATTCTTTTCTCTATCACACAATACTAGGATGAGGGGAACACTCCCTAAAGCTCATAGGTAAGAAAGTGAGGACAAATCAAGGGAAATATTTCTTCACCCAGAGGGTCATTGGTTTATGGAATTCACATCCAGAAGCGGTCATGACAGCTGTCAGCTTGGATAGCTTCAAAGCAGGACTAGACAGATTCATGGATGCCAAGTGCATCAATGGTTATTGAAATGGATGTCCAAGTGCCGCCTCTATGTTGGTTGAGGCAGGCAGGATTCCCTTGTGTACCATTTGTTGGGGGGTCAAGGGAACGGGAGGGTCTTGCCTTCTCTTTCTGCTCAAGATCCCCATGGACAATTGGTGGGCCGCTGTGTGACACAGAATGCTGGACTCGATGGACTTTGGCCTGATTCAGCATGGCTCTTCTTATGTTCTTATGTAAGAAACAACACATTTTAGTTGTGGTGCAGAATGGTGAGCTTTCCTGACCATTCATTTGCTTGAGCCAAAATTGGCCTCTTACTAATTAACTTATGAATACCAACTGAACATTCATAGCAACTGGGGCTGGTAGGCTTTCATGGGTGCAGTTGTGCAGGCTAATGTGGACCAGGGATCTATTGCTGTTTCATAAGAGCACTCACTAAATCCTTGTTTTAGGAAAGCTTGATGTTCATGTGGGAAAGGAGTAGTTACGAAGTGACTGAGGATGGAACTTTCCCATGGGAGCAAGCAAATCCACACCTGTCAGCTTTTAATGGGCTGCTTTCAAAAATAGGCTCCATGCTCTTCTGAATTAGCAACCCTCTTCAAAAACAGCTTAGATGCTCAAAAGCCCTTTTAAAAAAAGAAGCTGCTAATGGAACCATGTATTAAAGTGGGATATCCTGGGTGTCATTGTTTAATCTTCCCTCTATAGCCATTCAGGGGAAGAGCCTTCTCTGTGGCGGCCCCGGCCCTTTGGAACCAACTCCCCCCAGAGATTAGAATTGCCCCCACCCTCCTTGCCTTTCGTAAGCTTCTTAAAACCCGCCTCTGCCATCAGGCATGGGGAAACTGAGATATTATTTCCCCCTAGGCCTTACAATTTACGCATGGCATGTTTGTATGTATGTTTGGTTTTATAATAAGGGTTTTTTTAGTTGTGTAGTATTGGATTGTTACATGCTGTTTTTTATCACTCTTGTTAGCCGCCCGAGTCTACGGAGAGGGGCGGCATACAAATCCAATCAATCAATCAATCAACCAACCAATCAATCAATCAATCAATCAATCAATCAATTCAGCTGATTTTTCAGACAGGTGCTGGTGGTGTGTATATATATATATATATAATATATATTTAAATATATATATATATTTAAAAGATGAAAACAAGATGGCAGTGCATGGGCAGTGCCAGGCACTTGGCTTCTGTACATGCGCAGAAAAAATTCAGCAATTTTTTTTTTTTTAAAAAAAGATGGCGGCACCCACGGACCAGCACTGACCGACCCATTTCATTGAAGCCATTGTGACATCACCAGCAGGTTGCTACCGGTTAGGGCGAACTGGTCCAAACCAGGAGGAACCCACTCCCTGGTTTAGGTGTCCTATATCTCCTGCCCTTCCCTTCAAGCACTGGAGACCTGTAGAATCAATTCTCAGGTTTGGATATTCAGGGGCTAAGAAACCTGGGGGGTAAACCACCATCTCTTCTCATCCCAACTGAATGGGATGGGAAAAAAAGAAAGATACGATTTTTCCAGGCTGATTATAAGCCTCAGTTTCCCCTCTTCCTCTTGACACTTCTCACAGCCTTTGCAATCAGTTGCCAGAAGTTTGGGCAAATCCTGGAGCAACTTCTAACATCCTCCAGTCTATTTTTCAAAAAATATTTTGCTTTTCTCTGGTCCAAATCCAAGTCAGTTACAAAGAGTAACTGGTAGATGTTTTCTCGCCAGCTGTTGACTTGTTGAAGAGGGAAACCACCAATGGCTTTCCTTAATTTGCTCTTAATTGGACATCAGCATTTGGTGACATCCTTCCAATGGCAGGCTAGGAAGACAGATCAGCCCGCTGGCACTTTCTGGTCAGCTGAAGATCTGGTGAATAACTCCAATAACCACAGGGAGGAGCCCTTTGCATGTGTATGCCTGTATAGAGAAACCCATGTTGAGTGGATAAATAGCATGCAGGAAACTAGTTAATCTAAATTTGTATTTACTTGGCACCTTCGAGGTTTAACTGAAAACCCTCTTTGCTATTTTCAGCTAGTTCCCTTCAACCCACCTTCTGTGGATTATCTTATGGATGAAATTTTTCTGAAAGGTATCTTTGCAGATGGAGGCTCAAGCCTTTTGGCCTTGTTGTAAGTAGTTTGTTGAGAATTCTAAAGAACATTTAAAGAGCAAATAGCAAATAAGGACACTGTTAAATATAACTATGTTCTCATTCAAACACATAAAGTAAGGTCATTGTTTTCCAGAAGATGATGGTAGTATCATCATTATTACCATTTGCTTTTATTATATCAATGAATTAAGATTGTCTTATTTCTTATTCTTCCCTGATTGCTTATTTGTACCCTGTGACAATCATTAAGTGTTATAACTCATGATTCTTGACAAATGTATCTTTTTCTTTTATGTACACTGAAAGCATATGCATCAAAGACAAATTCCTTGTGTGTCCAATCACACTTGGCCAATAAAAAATTCTATTTTATTCTATTATTAAGGGGAAAGTATATTGCTACTTGCATGACTATACAATTTTCACATAGTGTGCCAACTCCTTATGTTATAAGCAAATGTCGGGGAGAAGGACAAAAATTGCTCATCTGCATGTCCATTCTAGAACAGCCCTTGATAACGTTAGTGTCTAATTTTCTCTATAACATCATTTCTAGCTACAGTAAATGATTGTTGTAAATGCATTTATATACAAAGAGAGACTTTCCAATCTTGTTTTCCTTCCCTATTGCCTGTCAGTCAAAAAGATATGGTGGATCCAGCTTTGAAAGACATGTTGAAAGTTTTTAAAATTCCAAAGTTGGTGAAGAAAGTTTTGGCAAAGTTCGTCAAGATCTGGGTGAGTCTTAGATATATGAGATAGGTGTGTATGGGGTCAAATTTGTAATAGAATTATTGTATTTTGAATAAAACTGTCTTTAAACATATTTGCATTGTGAACAGCAGCATTGAATGGGGGTGGGGATGAGACTCGTGGAATTGAGAAATTATAGTGGAAACCCCAACTTTATTTACTTACTTACTTACTTACTTACTTACTTACTTACTTACTTACTTACTTACTTACTTACTTTGTCCAGTACTCTATGATGGTTTTAGTGGGTATATTTATTTATTTATTTATTCAATTTTTATGCCGCCCTTCTCCTTAGACTCAGGGCGGCTTACAACATGTTAGCAATAGCACTTTTTAACAGAGCCGGCATATTGCACCCACAATCCGGGTCCTCATTTTACCCACCTCGGAAGGATGGAAGGCTGAGTCAACCTTAGTAAAATATAGTAAAATACATGATGAAGGTTATAGAGGAGATACTCATAGTAAAATATATCTAAGAAATAATAGAAAAGAAGATATAGTAATAGAACATATCAATGAAAGAATAGAAGAAGAGATATAGGAATAGAAGAAAGGTATAGGAGATATAGGAGAGCAATGGGACAGGGGACGGAAGGCACTCTAGTGCACTTGTACTCGCCCCTTACTGATCTCTTAGGAATCTGGATAGGTCAACCATAGATAATCTAATGGTAAAGTGTTGGGGGTTTGGGGATGACACTATGGAGTCTGGTAATGAGTTCCACGCTTCGACAACTCGGTTACTGAAGTCATATTTTCTACAGTCAAGTTTGGAGCAGTTAATATTAAGTTTAAATCTGTTGTGTGCTCTTGTGTTGTTGTGGTTGAAGCCGAAGTAGTCGCCGACAGGCAGGACATTGCAGCATATGATCTTGTGAGCAATACTTAGATCTTGTTTTTGTGTTTATTGTGACAACACATGCCCCAAAGAGGTATGAAGCAATGCCCCAGTACTCCAGTGAACTCCATTAACCATGGGAAACATACATTTTAAATTAAATTTATTCTGAAAAAAATGTTCAACAGACCATTTCCCTAAGGCATTCATGAAATTCCTTTCGGTAATTAAAATTATTTGAATTGATTGCCTATAGATGAATGGCAGGTCTGCCAATTTTTATCATCCTAAGTCAGAGAAAGGAAAAATCAAGATCTTTGTACTTTGTTTTGTCTGGTTTTTTTCTCATGGTAGGGTTTTTATCCTTTGGTAATGATTTTTTTAAAAAAATATTATTTTAACATGTTATTAACTGCCCAAAACCAAGTTTGTGAGTTGGGCAGTTATAAAAATGAATTTAATTGATAAATAAATAAAAGAGCAGGTGCAAAGTAGATAGCATGAGGATAGCTAGTAGATCTTTGGAAGGAAGATCCTGAGATTTCCCAAGCAATTAAGGTGGAGTATAGTTTGCATAGTCAAACTGCAATTTTGGAATAGAGTAGGACAGGGTTGTCAAACTCATGGGCCAGATGTGTCATGTGCTGGTCATGACCATGCATGGTTTAGCAAAGGAGAAAAAAGAGTCCTGATAGGTCACATGATGCCACCATGAGGACGCAAGTTTGACATCCCTAGAGTAGGAATTAGGTGTAGCTAATTGAAGAGTTCTGGCAAAAGACCTGTATACTTCAGGACATGCAGTTTTAGTCTTTACTTTAGGCATTTCCCTATAGACCAAACTCATCACATTGCCTTCTCATGATGTTTCACAATGTTTTCCCCATTTGCGGAGCTGGAGTGGGCATGGCCTATGTGGGATGCATCTGGACCATGGGCCACCAGTTTAATACCCCTGATATAGACTTTCCATTCCACTTTATCTCGAAACATTTTGAAGCTGCTTATGATTGTCTATTCCACCTCAAGCCTCAAAATGATGAGAGCAGGCAGAGAACCCATTCATCTGACAAAGAATATCAGGCAAGCAGTATCCTGTTCCAGAATGATGAAAATCTCCACTCCGTACAGAATAACAGCACTGGAAGGACCTTGAAGGTCTCCTAGTCTTACCCAGTGCTCAAGCAGGAAACCCTTACCAGTGTGGGATTCAAATAATTTAACAACCGGTTTCTCACCCTAATGATTGGCTGGGTGGCTGTAGCCCTGGTGGGCGTGGCCAGGGGTATGACAGGTAGCACTTCACCTGCACCCCCTTGGAGCAAAAACAGGCCACGGGGCAAGTGCGCTGCTCCCCGCACTGCATTTTGGGCCTAGTAGGCCTTCCTGCAGCCTCCTAGGAGCAAAAATGGGCCATGCGGGTTCACTTCTCCCCATATGCCTCATTTTGGGCCTAGGAGGCCTCCTTGCAGCCTCCTGGGAGCAAAAATGGGCCATAGGGGTGCACTTCCCCCCCATGCCCCATTTTGGGTCTAGTAGGCCTTGTTGCAGCCTCCTGGGAGTGAAAATGGGTGGCATAGGGACTCCTGGAAGAGGTGGGAAGGGGAGGGGCCAGCCAGCCAACCATTTAACTGCTGGTTCGCCCAACCAGGCCCAAACTGGCTGAATCCCACCATTGCTTATACCACTTCAGACAAATCATTGTCCAGTGTCTTCTTGAAAACCTCCAGAGTTGGAGCACCCACAACTTCTAGAGGCAAGTCATTCCACTGATTAATTGTTCAAGAAAAAGAAAGCATGTTTTTATTGTGGGTAGGTGAATGGGAGATGGTTGGGCTGGGATAGAAAGATGATGGAAATGTATGTGGGGAGCTAAAGCTTGACAAAGAAGTAAGACACCAGAAGGGAGAAAAATGCTCACTGATGGGAAATGGCCTATACTTACTCCCTGCAGAACTGCAGTTTTGGGCAGGGGTGTGTGTTGTGTTCGTTTAAATAATTGAAGAAATTCACTGATTGGTCAAGACGCGGCTAAATGTAAGTTGCCGCCAAAGTTAAACGGTTGTCAGTTAGAAAGCCCATGTTAACTAAAAGGTATAAATAGGGCAACGGGTTATCTGTTGCCCTTGTTGGGAGTTGCCCTTCAGGAGAACGCTTGCTCGTTGTGTTTTATTGAATAAATGTGTTATGGATTAACAGAAGTCTCTGGTGCAGTGATTTAACAGGGGGGGATTCCATTACCAACTTATCTGCCCAAATGAAGAAATGGTGTGGCTGCAGAGGTTTTGGACTGTTTCTGAATTGTTGCAAAAACTCTACAGTTATATGGTCTCTTGTTTTCCCATATCACTTGTTTGATCAGTGCTCTGATAGCCAGCAGGTCTGTCTGATTAGAATACCTGCTTTCAGGACTTGTACATAATGGCATAACACTCAGTAGTGGGTTGCTACTAGTACAGGCCACACCAGAGCTCCAATAGTGAAAATGGTGTGCGCAGCTCTGTGTCTCCGGCATGTGTCCGAGTGAGATTTTCCTTCTGCGCATGCAGAGGAAGCAAAATCTCACAAGGGGATATGCACCCGAGAGAGATTTCAGTGATTTTTTGCTTCCGCGCATGCGCAGAAGCAAAAAAAAAAATCACCAAAATCTCATGCATGCTCACGTCCCCTTGCAAGATTTTGCTTCCTCCGCATGCGCATAAGGAACCTCTTGTTTGGACGCATGCGCATGAGAGCTGTGCGCAGATCGCACCGGTAGCAGCAGTAAGTAGGAACCCCCGCCTGATAATGTTATGTATCTTCACCAGCCTTTATCGAACAGAGATTCAGGTATAATTTTTGAACCAAATGTAATTTATACTAATGAATCTGTGATTTTCACCCAGTGCTTTTTTTCTTTCAAGTTTCCCCGAATGGCTGGGCATCTGAAGGCATTGTGTGGAATGAGGTAATGGCAAAGTTGTATTCCTACAAATGTGCCGAAATGAGACTTTTAGCTGAATACACTATAAAAATTTTATATTTGACCCCTTCAATTTCTTCCTGAAATTGATCTTCAGGCAAAAACAACAACAGTTCAGCAGTTTTTAGGATTAATATGATTAAGTTCATTACTTACTTATTCACGGTGTCCAAGTATTACTTAAAAAAAAAAAATCAGGTACTTTTTGCATTGTGATGTGCCATTTGATAATAGCAACTTAGCCATTTTATTAGATAAGATTCTGATCGCTTCTCAGCCTTTTGGCTAAAATCAAGTGTGAAGATTTTGATGTTCCACCAACTATGACATAATTGATAAAATATGTGATTATCTCATTGGTTGTGTGCCATCAAGTCATTTCATAAACTGCCCTGAGTGTGCGAGGAGAAGGGAGGCATATAAATTTAACAAACAAACAAACAAACAAACAAACAAACAAACAAACAAACAAACAAACAAACAATAAATAAATAAATAAATAAATAAATAAATAAATAAATAAATAAATAAATAAATAAATAAATAAATAAAGACTTTCTCCATAATAATCTATCCCTAACTTGGTCCAACGTTGCACCCATTGCCATCTGGTCATCCTTGTCTGTTTTTCCTTTCACTTTCCCCAGCATTATAGCCTTTTCCCGGTTTTTCATAACATGTCCAAAATAGAATCATTTGAGCCTGGTTATTTGTACTTCTAATTAGAACTTTGGATTGATTAGTTTGAAGATCCATTGGTTTGCTTTTTGGGCTGTGCACAGTATCATCAAGAGTTTTCTCCAACATCAGAACTCAAAAGCATCTTCTTCAAAATGATGTTCTATACGGCCCCAGACTTGTTTCAGGCGCACACATGATCATCTTGATTATTCAGCATAATTGCAATCTGTTACAATTTAAGACGGTTTGGTTTACATGTTATATATTCTGTCTTTCAGGAATGTGACTGATCTATTGGAGACCCATAAGAAATTGATGGTAAAAGCGTTTGTTGTACTAATCAAATTTAAAAATCAAATTTTATTCTGTTCTTCCAATAAGATAAATCATGTTGATTGTATTTTTCTTATCTGGCAAGAACCTTTGCTAGCTTTCAACACATTTTTAACTACTCAGCTACACTTGAACAAGCTTAGATTTGTCAGGGTTTTAACAACTCTTGCTCTTTGGGCTCAGGTCTATCAGAAAAACTTTATTGAGAACTGGAAAAAAAACAAGCTTGATGTTGTCCTTTGCCCAGTTCTGGGTCCTGCCTTCTATCTTGGATATCCTTCAAAAGTATTGGGTAAGCCTTACTTGGGTGGCATAATGTATATCTTTTCATTACATTAAAAAAGTATCAAGTTTCAGGAGCATCCACCAACAATGAATCTTGCACAGGTAGATGGACCAGGGTTGCTTCCAAAGAGAGTGGTTTTGCCATACTCTTAGCAGAGTATTATATTAATGATCAGAATGATTTAGAAATTTTAATAATTCTTATATGGAAATATATCTTACGTGTAATTCTCACGGAGAGATTGAAAAACTGGTTTCAGGAGAACTGTACGGTCCATGAGATGACTAGTATAGCTGACCACAGCACCATTGCCCACTCTACACTTACAAAACCAGGAAAAAAATGGAACAGACCAATTTTAGAAAGTTGATCAATTCTACCTTACATAACTGAATTATGCCAATAGAAGGGCTTGGGAAGGGGTCTCCAAGGAGCGGGAAGAAGGTGTCTAATTTCCCCTTTTATTCTGTCTGTTCACCTTCCTAGCTGCTGTCTCTAGTACCATGCTGTACAATGCTTTGAACTTCCCTGCTGGAGTTGTACCAGTCACCACAGTTACAGAAGCAGATGAAGAAGAGATGGTGCAACACCAAGGAATCTATGGTGATCCCTGGGATAGGACCCTGAAAAAGGTTTGTATGAAATCGGGAGAGGCATTAAAGAAATGTTTGTGGATCAGTAATATTTGAAATCATGAAGACATTTGATTTCACAAAAGAATTAATATTGGTGTTTAAAAATTACGTGCTATCATTGGATAAATAAATAAGGTTAACTAAACTTTCCTAAATCCTGATGAATTAATCCAAAACTACCCAAAATTGCTAACAATAGAGTTTAAATTAAGGTTATGCATGATCTAATATCTTCTTATTTAGCACTTTTTTTAATAAGTAATCTTCCCAAAAAGGAATGAATTAATTTAAGGCCAGGATTAAATCTTGGCAAAAAATTATTTAAATCCATTTTAGATAAATCCAATGAATTTGAGGTGCAGCAAATATTTGGTTAACAGTTTACCTATCCAAGTCATCAGAGTAAAGATGGTTGCTTAAGATTAATTTATTTATTTATTTATTTATTTATTATTTGGATTTGTATGCCGCCCCTCTCCGAAGACTCGGGGCGCCTCACAACAAGTGAAAAGACAATCCAATACAATCCAATTAATTAAAATATTATGAGTTTAAGAAAATCCCCTATACTAACATACACACATACAGGCATACCATATATAACTTCAACGTGCCCAGGGGAGATGTTTAGTTTCCCCATGCCTGACGGCAAAGGTGGGTTTTGAGGAGTTTACGGAAGGCAGGAAGAGTAGGGGCAGTTCTGATCTCCGGGGGGAGTTGGTTCCAGAGGGCCGGTGCCGCCACAGAGAAGGCTCTCCCCCTGGGGCCCGCCAACCGGCATTGTTTAGTTGACGGGACCCGGAGGAGGCCCACTCTGTGGGACCGAATCGGTCGCTGGGATTCGTGCGGCAGAAGGCGGTCTCGGAGATATTCTGGTCCAGTGCCATGAAGGGCTTTAAAGGTCATAACCAACACTTTGAATTGTGACCGGAAACTGATCGGCAGCCAATGCAGACTGCGGAGTGATGGTGAAACATGGGCATACCTGGGTAAGCCCATGACTGCTCTCGCAGCTGCATTCTGCACGATCTGAAGTTTCCGAACACTTTTCAAAGGTAGCCCCATGTAGAGAGCATTACAGTAGTCGAACCTCGAGGTGATGAGGGCATGAGTGACTGTGAGTAATGAGTCCCGGTCCAGATAGGGCCACAACTGGTGCACCAGGCGAACCTGGGCAAACGCCCCCCTCGCCACAGCTGAAAGGTGGTTCTCTAATGTGAGCTGTGGATCGAGGAGGACGCCCAAGTTACGGACCCTCTCTGAGGGGGTCAATGATTCCCCCCCCAGGGTAATGGACGGACAGATGGGATTGTCCTTGGGAGGCAAAACCCACAGCCACTCCGTCTTATCCGGGTTGAGCTTGAGTCTGTTGACACCCATCCAGGCCCCAACAGCCTCCAGGCACCGGCACATCACTTCCACCGCTTCGTTGACTGGGCATGGGGTGGAGATGTAAAGCTGGGTATCACAATTTAGTGTGAGTTTTCACTTTTCTTTATAGGCACTTAAATACTACAAGTATATCCTCTATAACCTTCACTGTTTATTAGACAAAATAAATAAATAAAATAAAATAAATAAAAATAACTGCTGCCTTAGAAACCAATATAAGAGATAATTATATTGGTTTCCAAGGCAGCAGTTGTATTTATTTATTTTATTTTATTTATTTATTTTGTCCAATAAACAATGAAGGTTATAGAGGATATACTTGTAGTAAAATATATCAGATAAAGAATAGAAGAGAAGATATAGGAATAAAATATATCAATGAAAGAATAGAGAAGGGATATAGGGATAGAAGAAAAATATAGGAGATATAGGAAAAGACAATAGGACAGAGGATAGAAGGCTCACTAATGCGCTTATGTACACCCCTTACTGACCTCTTAGGAATCTGGAGAGGTCAACCGTGGATAGTCTAAGGGTAAAATGTTGGGGGTTAGGGGATGACACTATGGAGTCCAGTAATGAGTTCCACGCTTCGACAACTCGATTACTAAAGTCGTATTTTTTACAGTCAAGTTTGGAGCGGTTAATATTAAGTTTGAATCTGTTGCGTGCTCTTGTGCTGTTGTGGTTGAAGCTGAAGTAGTCGTTGACAGGCAGGACATTGCAGCATATGATCTTGTGGGCAATACTTTGATCATGTTTAAGGCGTCTTAGTTCTAAGCTTTCTAGGCCCAGGATTGAAAGTCTAGTCTCGTAGGGTATTCTGTTTCGAGTGGAGGAGTGAAGGGCTCCTCTGGAGAAGTATCCTTGGACATTTCCGAGGGTGTTAATGTCCGAGATGCGGTATGAAGGCATACAAGAGAAAAATCACATGTTTATTTATTTATTTATTTGTCAGAACATATACAAGATACCAGGTATTGGTATAGACATAAACAAAAGTAAAGTAGGTACAGGTAAATTTGGACAATAGGACAATAAGACAGGGATGGTAGGCACAATGGTGCGCTTATGCACCCTCCTTTACAGACCTCTTAGGAATGACAGTAGACAATCTAAGGTTAAAGTTTTGGGGGTTTGGGGAAGAAACCATAGTCAGGTAGTACAATCCAGGTATTGATCACTCTGTTCTTGAAGTTGTATTTTCTGCAGTCGAGTTTCAAGCAGTTTACATTGAATTTGAATCTCTTGTGTGCTTGTGTATTGTTGCGGTTGAAGCTGAAACTTAAAACCTTAAAACTTGTTGCAAGCAAGTTTTATGTCCAACTAGGGCTCTGAGAAGTAAAGGTTGCAGCAGTCCTTTGAAAACTTACCTGAGACAAGAAACGTATTTCAAAGATACTTGCTCAAGACCCACTTTGCAACATTAAAAAATGCTTGGACCTTTGGACCTGATTTATCTGAATGCTTTTGCTATTTCCCTCTCTCTTTCAGGCAGTAGAAGGTGCTGTTGGGCTTCCTGTGGCAGTTCAGTGTGTAGCTTTACCTTGGCAGGAGGAATTATGCCTTCGGTTCATGAAAGAAGTGGAGATGCTGACCAACAAAGAGCAACATAAGAAAGTCATCTGAACCTGATAGGCAATTTGCAGATCAAAGATGCATCTGGAATTATAAAAATGATAGAATATCAAGGAATCTCTGACACAAGTTTGATCCCAGAATATTCATTGTTCTGCCAAAGGGGTCACCTTTTGTACGAGCTAACCACCTCTGCAAATTGCTATGAAATTCAAAGACTTTCCTTGCAATATAAAGTATATACTGTACTAAGATCAAATTGTACATTGGTTAGAAGTTTTCACTTGATTTGTGTAGACTTCTTAAATAATCGAGAAACTCAATTTCCTTCTGTACCCAATAAAATTCTGACTCAATATACTGATTTGTGTGAATTTCACTGAGAAAAATTTGAACAGATAAACTTCCTCCTAGAAACTGATAGCAAATAAGTTCAATCCTGAGGTTATTCTGACTGTTTACAGCAATGCACCAGCCCTAGAGAGCCCTACCATTAATATGCTAAAATATTAAAAATTACATGTAGTTATAAGAAACTGATAGCCTTTGAAGAAGCTTATTTTATTGGCAAAATATGGCCCGATTTGGAATTTTCAGCAAAAGAGACAAATTTCAGTTTCCTTCTGGAATATTTCATCAGGTTTATTGAAGTAACAAATTCTAATTTGATATTCCCATCCCAGTTTCAGTTTGGGAGGATTTTTATGCACTGCTACCCTGTTTCCCCAAAATAAGACATTCTCTGATAATAAGCCCAATCAGGCTTTTGAGTGCATGGCAATAAGGCCAAATGCTTATTTCAGGGTTCAAAAAAAAATAAGGCAGGGTGTTATTTTCAGGGAAACATGGTAGCGTTGCCAGGGTATTTATATTTATTTATACACACAGAGAGAGTGGGGTGTGTGTTAGGGGTGTCTTATCCCCACAGTATTTGTTTCCAGAGAGTAAGTCATCTGTGTACCAAGTCTGCTTGAAATTGTGTGAGGCATTCCAGAGTTATACTGGAACACACACACACACTAGGGGTGCTAGGATATCTTACCCTATTTTGGAGCCTTCCAAACTCCAGGATGCAAGTTTCTTCCACTAATTGTTTTAACAGGAAAAAATGTTCTTAGTTCTAAGTTGTTTCTCTTCCTGATTAATTTCCACCCATTGCTTCTTGCCCTGCCCTCAGGTCCTTTGGAGAAAAGGTTGACTCCCTCTTCTTTCTGGCAACCCTTGAGATATTGGAACATTGTTATCAGGTCTCCCCTTGTCCTTCTTTCATTAAACTAGACATGGTCTCCGGTGTTAGTTTCAGAAATCAAATTCATTATTCATTATCTGAAATCTAGTGTGGCTCCAGGAAAAGATTTTCTACCCCTAGAACTTTTTAAGACACATATTGATTTGTGGCTCTATTGTTAACAAGGCTGTTTTCCCCTATAAATAATTTGGGTTGAATATCATGAAGGACTTGCCCGATCTAGATCTTTCCTGGGGCAAAGACACTTTCTTTACGCACATTATTATAGTAATCTTACTGCAGCAAAGCCCATTATCTTTGAATCACAATGCAGATTTGGCCAAGTGCAAGAGGCGTTGTCATGTCATATTGATCTAAGCTGCTGAAATACTGTAGCTGAAAAGCTTTGATAGCAGTGCTGACTTGCCTTTTGCTCTATTTTGAGATTAGTACCAGGTATCTGTTCATCTACAGTTTAGAAGTTGGTGAAAGTGATACGAGTCGTTTATATTGATTGGCATGGTGAGAATTGAAATCCACCATTAGATGACACCTAATTGGAGAAAGCTGAACAATATAGCTTGTTAATCTCAAAGAATTCCTTTTTAGGAGAAAGCAAGGGGCAACAGTTCAAAAATATACAAGCGTTGCTATTTTGCACCAAAGTGGTTTGAACTGTGGCTTGTTACACTACCCAATGTTTGAAGGCCAGACATTAACCCATGGGATTAGGCTTTGATGCAGCTTTGCATTTAATGTGAGTCGGGGGGGAATTTATTTCCTTTTGCTGCCTTTTAAAGGCTAAAAACTCATATTCTGGCTGTTGTTTTACACAGCTGAATGCCAATAATTCTATTGGCAATTGTGAGTGATTACTGCATTATCTGTACTCAGAAAAACATTGTTTTGGATGCTAAAAGAATTAATGATACATAAAACTATGTTATTATTGGCTGCATTCATCAGGAGGAATGTGTTGCGCAGCATCACTGCACTGTGTTTACCCCAATCTCTCCCTTCTAAAGAATACAAGAGACGGGTGGAGACAGTTTATTGTAGAACATTTACATACATGTAATTTACTTTCAGAAAAGCTTATTGATCCTGAAGTTGATTATCCCGCAAACCCAAGGGAGGCTGGTTCATCCCTTGCCTTAAAACCTGAGCAAATAGACCTATTCTCTTTGGGGCTGAACAAAGTATGTTTTGTATATACTAATAAAGCACAAGTGAAAAGGAGAACCTCCTTGCCTTCCCGAAAGAGCTTAAAAATTCATCTTTGCCGCCAGGATTGGGACTCTTAGATCTTCCCCTGACCACTGAATGCCTTAAGTATGATTGCTGAATGTTTGGTTAATAAGTTAATTTTTTAGGTTAATCTTCTCTTTCTAATTGTTTTTAATATTGTAGTACTAGTTGGATTATATTACTGTTCTTTTTTTATATATGCTGTGAGCCGCCCCGAGTCCTCGGAGAGGGGCGGCATACAAATCCAAGTAAGTAAGTAAGTAAGTAAGTAAGTAAGTAAGTAAGTAAGTAAGTAAGTAAGTAAGTAAGTAAGTAAGTCAGTCAGTCAGTCAGTCAGTCAGTCAGTCAGTCAGTACGTACGTAAGTAAGTAAGTAAGTAAACAAACAAACAAACAAACAAACAAACAAACAAATAAATTTAGTATTTTAAAATGGAAGGCTGATTGGATTGAGAAGAAGGAGAAGGAGGAGGAGGAGGAAGACGAGAAAGGAAGGAGGATTCTCCAAGCTAAAGGTGAGGGTGAAGATTGGATTTCAAATGCTTTTCATGTATACCCAAACACTACAAAATATTTCAATAGCATAGCACTATTCATTTCTTACCCTAGTTCAAGACCAGTGAAGGTCAGCAGCGTAAGAAAAATCAACATATCAGCATCCTACATATTTATCTTTTCCTCTTTCTGACACCTCACAAATAATTCAATGACAACTTCTGAAAGAGCTCTGAGAACCCTGTGCAGCTTCGAGAACTGACCTAAGGACAGGACTAAAAAAAAAATATTACCAAGTTCCAGCAAGACATTTATTGAGGCATTCTGTACTGCAGTAAAGAAGATAAACACATTGAATTCCATAGGTTAGTGTTTCTCAACCATCCAGAAGATATGTGGACTTCAACTTCCAGAATTCCCTTGCCAGTGAATGGGTAGGGTATCCTGGAAATACTAGCTGAGGAATTTTTATTTTATTTTATTTCTTTATTTATTTTGTCCAAAACACAATGAGGTTACAGGAGATATACACATAGTACATCAATCAGTGGAAGAATAGAGGAGAAGATGTAGGAATAATATAAAACATAGGAAGAGTAGTAGAAGAAGAGATATAGTGACAGTGATAGAAGAAAAGATAGAGTTATAGAAGAGACAATAGGACAGGGGACGGGAGGCATGCTTGTGCACTTATACTGACCTCTTAGGAATCTGGAGAGGTCAACTGTAAGGGTAAAATGTTGGGGGTTAGGGGATGACACTACGGAGACCGGTAATGAGTTCCACTAGGGGATGAAACGGTATCTTTTGTATGACTTCGGTGAAAGCTTGGTCATTCCAGCAATTTGGAAGAACGATGCTCTCTACTTTCTTTGAACACATCAGTGAGCCCAGAGGGTGGAGGTATAGCTTTGACATCGATAGATAGTAATAGCCAATGGTAGCTTTTTTTTTTTTTTAAAAAAAATGATGTTCTTTCAGTAGTTGATGAGGATGAAAACCTGAGTAGATGCCTTCCTCCTGTAACTTTATTTGGATTTGTTGGAAGAGGTACAGAGGGATCCACTTCATACTTTCTATACTTCATATCTGGAAAAAGTGGCTATTATGCTATCTGACCAAGATAAGATGGCCAGTTAGGTATCTCTAGAAAGAGGGCATTACCAAAAGAAGAGAATACCTATACAAATTTAGATAAAAGGTTTATATGTTAATAAACAAAGAGAAAAAATAGAAGCTTGAAAGCATCTTACAGGTAGTCCTTAGCTTATTTTGGAGACCAAAGTGAGACATTTGTTAAGTGAGTTTTGTCCCATTTTATGACCTTTCTTGACAAGGTTGTTAAGTGAATTTATTTATTTATTTATTTATTTGTTTCTTTATTTATTTGGATTTATATGATGCCCCTCTCCAAGGACTCGGGGCAGCTTACAACATATAAAAACAACAGAATACAATAGTCAAATCCAATTGATTAAAACTAAACAAACAATCTAAAATCCCCAGTTATGCTAAAAAATCAGCCATACACATTCAAACAACAATTATATAAACATTTGTTGGCCAGGGCGCTGAGATCTAATCATCCTAAGCCTAGCAGCATAAATGAGTCTGAAGACTCTTGCAAAAGGAAAGTAGGATGGGGGCAGTGTGAATCTCCGGGTGATTCCAGAGGGGCCCCCACAGAGAAGGCTCTTCCCCTAGGTTCCGCCAAACGACATTGTCTATTTGACAGGACCTGGAGAAGGCCGACTCTGTGGGACCTAACCAGTCACTGGAACTCATATGGCAGAAGGCAATCCCAGAAGTAATCTGGCCTGGTGCCATGTAGGGCTTTATAGGTCATTACCAACACTTTGAATTTTGTCGGAAACCAATTGGCAACAACATTGAATTGTTGCAATTGATATGTTAATAACCCATTTGTTATGGGATTCTGGTTTCCCTGTTGACTTGCTTGTCAGGAGGTCATAAGAAGTGAACACATGACCTTGGGTCACAGCAATGGACATCAGTATGAACCAGTTGTCCTGTATCTGAATTTTGATCACATGATTCTGGGGATGCTGCAAAGGTCATGATTGTGAAAACAGTCCTAAGGCACATTTTTCAGTACTGCTGTTAACTTTGAATGGTCACTAAATGAAGTCAAGGACTTTCTGTATTTTTTCTCTATTTCTACATTAGCATATTGTTGTGACTGGACGGAAATACCATACAGTTAATTACAGAGGAGTGGCAGGGTTGGATAGACCTTAGGACAGTGTTTCTCAACCTTGGCAACTTGAAGATATCTGGACTTCAACTCCCAGAATTCCCCAGCCAGCATTCGCTGGCTGGGGAATTCTGGGAGTTGAAGTCCAAATATCCTCAAGTTGACAAGGTTGGGAAACACTGCCTTAGGATAAAGGACTGATTTACCTGTTCTAGACTCTGCATTGAGTTTTGCATCCCAGAAGCGTACTCTATTAAAGATACGAAGAATGGCTGTTTTGTGTGTGGTGTTGTTTCAAATTCACTTTCTGAGTTGTTAAAAACTCAATCTCAGAAAACAATCTGATTTTTTTTAAAAAAAAAATGCAACTGTTTTGTTCCAAATAAAAATGGACAAACCCCAGGAGCTTCCTCAGCGACAAAAATAAGCACTCCTTTTCTGCAGCCAAATGGTGTGATTAGACTGGGAATTGTCAATATCCGGTGGTAAAAATGCTGATGTGTCGGAGACAATCAGCTTTGCGCGACCTTGTAATATCTCATTTTATCCACGCCATGCTTTATTAAATTCTCATAAACCTGTCAATGGGAACAGGCATCATTTCATTCTACCCCATTAGTTCAATGCGGCGGCAACAGGGGGGGGGGATAAAATAAAAAGTAAAAATGGAGAATGAGTTGGGGGGGAGAGAGAAAGAGAGAGAGAGAGGGAGGGAAGGAAGGAGGGAGGGAAGGAGAGAGGGAGAGAGAGAGAGATAGGGATAGAAGGAGGGAGGGAAGGAGAGAGAGAGAGAGAGAGAGAGGGAAGGAGGGAGGGAGGGAAGGAGGGAGAGAGAGAGATAGGGAGGGAAGGAGGAAGGGAAAGAAAGAGAGAGGGAGGGAAGGAGGGAAGGAAGGAGGGAGAGAGAGAGGGAGGGAAAGAGGGAGAGAGGGAGAGGAAGGGAAGGAGGAAAAGAGAGAGGGAGGGGAGAGGGAGAGAGAGAGAGAGAGAGAGAGAATCCTACCCACTTTCATCCCCCCTTAAACACACAATATGTAACCCAGGATTGCTCCGATAATGTTATAATGATGGTGCTCTGAGAAAGTAATTGAATTAAAGTGGCTTTTGTTAATGGTTTTAAGATCTGAAAGTGTAAATAACAGTTAGGGCTCTTTAATGGACTCTTTTTTTCCCCCAGTTTAGGTAGCCAAGGCCCAGCACATTAGAAATGCTTTTGCTGTCAATATTATAGCAGATTCTTTTGTTACTGCTCCAGCTTCATGCCTGCAAAGCATATTTTGCCATTTTTAAAGCTGAGGGTGTTTATCATCCATCCTTTCTCACTTCAGACGGAGCTTAATTCGGGAAGCATTTGCATGAGCTGCTATCACTTATTCTCACCACTGGGAATAAAGTCTTATTCCTGCTGTAGCTGCTTTGGAGAACTTCCTGATTTAGGGGTCATGCCACTCAAAAGCCCCACGTCCTATTTACATGTTCATTATTCAGCGGGATGCAGAACCGGTGTCCTCATTTCCCAAGATGGGAGGGAGGCGTAGGTTGCCAGGAGGAGTAAAGCTAGAGCTCCTAAAAAGGGACCCCATAGGGGAAAAGACGTGTGGGGTTTCATGCCCCCTCCTCAATCTTTCTCCCTTCCTTGACAGGTGTGATGAGCCAAGAGATTTAAAATGTCTTTCAGGGGGACTCTTTCTGCTTAACATATTATTGGATTTCCATTTAAGAGCCTATCAAAATAGAGACTAAAGACGGTGGCAAAGCTGGCTAAGCCACACAGGCAAGCATCTTACCTTTGCCTGCAAGATACAGCTTTCTGAAACTCTCTGCAAGCAGCAAAATGCTTAGCAAGCATTGATTGATGAAAATAGTGTTCTTCCGAAAGAAGAGAAGCCTACTTTAGCCCTCTGGAACCGATCCTGGATTTCAGAGAAGAACTGGAATCTGGAAGAGTTGAGCTGTAGCCTGATTGGAGCCCTTATTTCAATTGCCTTCAAAGTTGATCAGTTACAGTATCTGTACTTTGCTGTCAAAAGCAAACAGGGCTATTAGGAACTGTTGCATCATTTCATCAAATTGTTTTGTCCTAGCTTCATTAGCAGTGATAATTAGCAAACTATTTATAATTTCAACAGAGGATATATTTTTGGGTTTCTTATAAAAAATCAATGACTTCAAGTGTCAGGCTAGATACACAAAAAATACCCTTCTCCTTCTTCTTCTTTTTCTTCTTCTTTGAAAGAAGAAAGAAAGAAAGAAAGAGAGGGGGGAAGGAGGGGAAGGAGGGGAGGGAGAGAGGGAGGAAAAAAGAAAGAGAGAGAGAGAGAAAGAAGGAAGGAAGGAAGGAAGGAAAGAGAAAGAAAGAGGGAATGAGAGAATGAGAAAGAAAAAAGAGAGAAAAAAAGGAAGGAGGGAAAAAGAGAGAAAGAAGGAGAAAGAGGGGGAAGGAGGGGAGGGAGAGAGGGAGGAAAAAAGAAAGAGAGAAAGAGAAAGAGAAAGGAAGGAAGGAAGGAAGGAAAGAGAAAGAAAGAGAGAATGAGAAAGAAAAAAGAGAGAAAAGAAGGAAGGAAGGAAGGAAAAAAGAGAGAAAGAAGGAGAAAGGGAAGGAAAGAAAGAAGAAAGAAAGCAAGAAAGAAAGCAAGAAAGAAAGCTTGGATAAATCTAGCAGAAAAGCGAGAGAAACTTCAAGCAGCTTCTTAGACAGGTATAGCAAATGATGCTAGAATGATAACATAGAAAGAAATTATTTGTGCCTACTTTTGCATTTCAAAGTATCTTGCTCCCAAAGGTGCTTTTTTTCAAAAGGCAACTGGACTTTCTTTGTTTTTGCTGGAAGACATTTTGTTTTTTCAATTCAAACTGAAGAAACTTTTCGGATGAGAAGCAAAGTGTATTCAAGCAAAAACAAAGAAAGTCCAGTTGCTTTTTGAAAAAAGTATCTTTGAGACCACCAAGCCCTGGATGACTGAGAATCTCCATAGACATCTTGCTTCAATATAAAGGTTATTATTGATATATCTTGAGACACTAACCTGTTTTTTAGACTTGAAACTCAGATTATTCTCTCATAGTGAATGAGGTTTGGGATTTCCCAGAAAGATGAATGAAGATATAATCATAAAAATGAACAGACAATTGCTGCATCTGTTATTATTTTAATGGAATGTTATCTTCTGCTATTTTTAGCTGGCTGTTTTACTTGCTTTCTCCAAACAATTAAGAACCATCCTGCCTTCCTGCTCTTTGGGAAATAAACATTTTCACCCCACAAATGGGTGGGAGGAGAAAGTTACATGAGCAGGCCCATTGGTGTCAGACTTCTTGTGGCATGAAAAGGGTTAAAGAGCTAATCTTCAGGCTCTCCAGCTCAAGGGAAAGTGAGCTTTCTGATCCATAAAGGATCAGACTGCAGGGAACCCCATCAGATTCCTCAGCATGAAATTACACCACAGTGGGAGGCTTTATTCCTTCCAGTCTACACCATTAAAAAGATGAATTAGAACCTGACAGTTATAGCTTTAATAGGGCCACTTGCAGCCTTAGAA
This sequence comes from Erythrolamprus reginae, assembly GCF_031021105.1. NCBI lineage: Eukaryota > Metazoa > Chordata > Lepidosauria > Squamata > Dipsadidae > Erythrolamprus > Erythrolamprus reginae. The sequence continues at coordinate 72,312,047 of NC_091952.1, forward strand.
AACATGGGCCAATAAGAAGCAAGGACTTTTGCAACCTGGCTTCAAACGGTTATCTAAGGCAGAGATCTCCAACTTTGGCAACTTTAAGATACGTGGACTTCAACGGCCAGCTTTGCTGGCTAAGCAACTCTGGGACTTGAAGTCCAGAAGCAGCGGTGGGCTATGACTAGTAAAGGGCTACCAAACTTTTTACTACCACACTGTGAGCATGGATTATGCCCTGAATTTTCTTTCAATGTATTTCAGTGCAAATTGGGTGCTCTGGGGTGGAGCTCCATTTTCGCTCCCCACTGCGTTCTCCCCTCCCGTCCAGGCAGTAGGCCACCCCTGGCTACGAGCCAGAACGCTAAATTGTGCTCACCATCACAGCTCGTAAGTTCTTGCGGGACCAGCGCAATTTTGCTGCTGCACCTGTGGAGGAAGCAAAATCGCGCACAGAACCGCAGTTGCGCCTGTGTTTTGGCAAGATTTTTTTTGCTTCCGCACATGCTGAAACATGGGTGTATCTTTCCTCTACTTCACAGAAATTCGTTTTTCACGGGTGGTCTTGTAACGCATCCTCCGCGAAAAATGAGGGATCGCTGTATTACATGCCTATAGATATTGATGATGGTGGTAATAATAATAATAAGAAGAAGAAGAAGAAGAAGAGGAGGAGGAGGAAGAAGAAGAAGAAGAATATATTGGAAGAAAGACAAGAATCTAGCAGTTGACAAATATTTTAACCTATATGGAAATGACCTTGAGAGACCAGGCAAGGAAGTGCTGTCTAGGAAACAATCACATAAGACTGAGCTGCTCAACTGCACAGGAAGGAGCCTCCCAAAATTTTAGGGCTTTCAAAGGTAACAGCAGGAGAATGGTAGTTTCAGACTTTCAGGAATCTGTTACAGAAGTTTTAAAATAAATCAGAAGTTTATATGGCCATCTTTCCTGACTAATCTACCTAGTAAGGCTGTTTTCTGTTTTGGGTAAAATAGCAATAAATTTATATATCACCCCATAGGGATTTATTCCTTCCTTCCTTCCTTCCTTCCTTCCTTCCTTCCTTCCTTCCTTCATTCATTCATTCATTCATTCATTCATTCATTCATTCATTCATTCAACTTCTATGCCGCCCAATCCCGAAGGACTCAGGGTGGCTTACAATAATAATATAAATATAAATTGATACAGAACAATAAAAAGAAGTTGAATATAATCTAATACTATAAAACCCTGCATTAAAAAAGAAACCCATTTATTATAAAGCAGTCATAATCCCATACATATATACCATTCATACAGTGTGGCCCTGTCTGTTGTTAGTTCATGGTCCCCCAGGACTGCTGGCAAAGCCAGGTCTTCGTGGCCAATAGGGTGGGAGCAGTATGGATATTGGGAGATAGTTGGTTCCATAGAGCCGGGGCAGCCACAGAGAAGGCCCTCCCTCGTGGTCCTGCCAACTTGCTTAGCTTCATCGATGAGACCAGGATGCTATTATTGTTCTCTGGGAGGTATGCGGATGCTATTATTGTTCTCTGGATGCTATTATTGTTCTCTGGGAGGTATGCGGCAGGAGATGGTCCCGTAAATAGTCTGGCCCTGAGCCATGTAGTGCTTTATAGGTAATAGCCAACACCTTGAATTGTGCCTGGAGACTAATAGGAAGCCAGTGCAGTTCATGGAGCATAGGTGTTATATTGGCATACCGAGGTATACCCATGACAGCTCTCACGGCTGCATTCTGGACCATTTGCAGTCTCTGAACACTTCTCAACACTTTTATTGTTTTTATTATTTTAATGTTTTTAGTATTAACATTGACTTCTTTTATTATTATATTATTAATTATTAAATTATTATTATTATTATATTGTGTTTTATATTGTTGTAAGCCACACTGAGTCCTACGGGATTGGGCGACATAGAAGTCAAGTTAATAAATAAATATATCAGCCTGCTAAATTTCTGTTTGTCCTATAGTGACTAAAGAACCTTGAGAAGATGCTATATAGAGTGCTGGTGAAACCACATTTGGAGTACTGTGTTCAGTTCTGGAAACCTCATGTACAAAAAGATATTGACAAAATTGAACGGGTCCAAAGACGGGCTACAAGAATGGTGGAAGGTCTTAAGCATAAAACTTATCAGGAAAGATTTAATGAACTCCATCTGTATAGTCTGGAGGACAGAAGGAAAAAGGGGGACATGATCGAAACATTTAAATATGTTAAAGGGTTAAATAAGTTTCAGGAGGGAAGTGTTTTTAATAGGAAAGTGAACACAAGAACAAGGGGACACAATCTGAAGTTAGTTGGGGGAAAGATCAAAAGCAACGTGAGAAAATATTATTTTACTGAAAGAGTAGTAGATCCTTGGAACAAACTTCCAGCAGATGTGGTAGATAAATCCACAGTAACTGAATTTAAACATGCCTGGGATAAACATATATCCATCCTAAGATAAAATACAGAAAATAGTGTAAGGGCAGACTAGATGGCCCATGAGGTCTTTTTCTGCCGTCAGACTTCTATGTTTCTATGTTTCTATGATGCAACTGGCAACATGACTCCCAACTCAGACATTCTCTCTGTGTTGGACTGGCCATAATAATAAATGAAAGACCATTGCAATCCTAGATGGCTCTGAAAATGCACACACTTGCAGAATAGATTTGGGGTCGTGATAGGTGAAGCACGAGAGGAGAGGCTTGCAGGCCATCTATTTGTTTCCTCCGCCACCATCGGTGTATTTTTCTTTCCCAAAGTGCTATGAAATTACTGTAGATTTCTCAGCTTCCTTCGATTGTTATCTCTTATCTACCCAGTTCCTCCATTTGGGGGGATTTCCTGGGCTGACAGTTAAAAGAAGGGAGTCCTGAATGGGGAAGCTAAACTGCATAAAGAATGTTGAATTGGGATTAGGATCGTATTCAGCTAGTGCTTGTCAAGCTTTGAATAGGAATTCAGGTTTCTTTTGTCAGAGTTGAGATTTTTGCCTTTTACCCTCCCTCTCGCATTGCGAGGGAGCATAAGTGGGGACAGGCACTCATCAAAGTTCTCTCCTTTGGGAAAAGAGCAAAAAGTTAGAAGATTCTGAGTATCCCGGCTTTAGTGAATGTACACTGCTCAAAAAAATAAAGGGAACACTTAAACAACAGAATATAACCCCAAGGAAATCAAACTTCTGTGAATTCAAACTTCTGTGAAATCAAACTGTCCACTTAGGAAGCAACACTGATTGACAATCAATTTCACATGCTGTTGTGCAAATGGAATAGTTGTGCAAATGAAATATTCAATGAGCATATTTCATTCATTCAGATCTAGGATGTGTTATTTGAGTGTTCTTTTTATGTTTTTGAGCGGTATATTTTCTTTTATCAAGTAGGGCGGAGGTCTTCAAATTCAGCAAATTTAAGACTTGTGGACTTTAACTCCCAGAATTCTCCAGCCAGCTATGCTTACCGAAATTTCTATACCTGTTCCAAACAATACCAAACAAATTAGAGAAAAAAATCCTTACAAAGTTAAACAAAAGTATTTCCAAATAATTGACAACTATTGAATATACACCTGAATTTTTTTTATTAGGAATTATGAAAGCGTCATATACCAAAAATGTAAGATATTTAATTTTACACATAATAACAGCAGCAAGGATTGTATTTGCACAGAAGTGGAAGAACTCAATGATACCTGAAGATAAAGAGACAATCAGAAAAATCTATGAATATGCTGAGATGGACAGGCTGACTGTGGAACTAAACAGCCAAAAAGATTCGGACTACTATTCAATCTGGACAAAATGGTATTCATGGATTAAAAAGAGGGAAAAGAACCTACAACAAAAGATAGAATAAGATACTTGTATATATAAATGTAACTAAGGATGAAATTGGAAGGAATATATATGTAAGATGTTGATTCACCTGTAAGTATGAAAATGTGTTATACGAGGGAAGAAAAAAAGAAAAAACCAATAAATATATATATATATATTTAAAAAGCACCTTTGGGAACATTGCAATAGTCCAACCTTATCATGCATACCCCTATTATCTCTGTCAAGATCATCCTGGTAGCTTGTTCCTGTCAGGAGTTAGTATATCCTAAGATAATATTACAATGCAGGAAAATGGTCTGTAACCATGGTAATGGCTGACGTAAGCAATATTTAGTGTGTAATCATAGATTTACTAATTGGGTTGCAACTGGATTGGTTGGGAACTATATAAAGGAAAGATACACCCTTGCATGGGTGTGGTAGTTGTAATAGTTGTGGTTATTGTAAGAGTTGTGGAAGTTATGTAGTAGTTACATGTAGTTGTATGATAGTATTGAAGATGGTTTGTTACATTGGTTAATAGTTACAGAGTTTGTGACATGGAGTAACAGTGATAGTTTATTTAAAGAAACATTTTTGCTAAGAAGAAAAGTAAAGTATATTTCTTACAAGAAAGCCTGTTCCAGTGTTTTCTTTCTTTGAAGGCTTCAGTTACAGTTCTGTGGCTAGTTGGATATCTTCCGCGTACGTAACTCTTAACAGTTCCAATCATGAACTGGGGGAGAGAGAAGTAATTTGTTTGGTAAATATTTTTATTGATTTTTACCAATAACAATAAAACATACACACCACATATAACAATGTGCCCAGTGTTCTAAGTGCCACCCAACAACATTCATACCCCTCCACCAAAATGGGGGCATATTTTGTATATACCATGAAGAGCAAAATATTTATTTACATATTATAAAGTTATTCCAATTTATTCTTTATAGCTTGATCTTGAATTCTATTGGCCATGTATCCTCATACCTTGTCACCATCAGTTTCCGCAGATCAGTTTCATTGGCCGAATTCATCCTCTTATCCATAATCTCAAACTAGATATGATCCACCATGTACCAATACCAATTTTGTATTGTCCATTTTGTCGCATCCTTCCACCCTAGGACTATTATCACCTGAGCGCTTCCTAACACTGCTTCTTTTATTTCTCTAAATTCTCCCATCTCGTTCCTTTTGACTAATACCGCCATTTCCTTTGTAATTGTCCATCGTATGTTTAGCATCCTATTAGTATCCTCTTGTACTCCTTTCCAAAAGTTTGGGGAGAGAGAAATATGACTTTGTGGCTGCTAAATTTGAAGGATGCAGCATTTCCATCCCGATCTTTACCCTTGATTGGTGTAGCATATTAAAACAGCAACAGCCACATCTGCCTCTGAGACAGGGGAATTTACCATAAACAAAATGGGAAGAGTATTGTAGATGTATCCTTCCTAAATACTGCTGCTCTGCTTTGTGATCATCCTTCTTGTTCTGTCTGGGTCGCCCCAGACGCCAACACCAACCAAAAAGAGTAGCCAGACACACTGGTAAAAAGCAAAGGCAGTTTATATAATTCAAAGCAAACCCAGGTAACAAAAACTGTTCTTACAGACAGGAACACTATGAAGCTTCACAGAGGTTTCACGAAGGCCAGGCAATAAAACAGGATTCTTGCTGGCAAAAACAACTCTGGAGATAATAAAACCCACGCCTCCCCCAAGTCTTCCAGACTTCTAGGCCACAAGCCAAGATCAGAGACGCCGAGAATCGAAGCAAGATCACAGGACTCCCAATTGATAACTCTCCACAAGACTGTAAGGGCGGGCCTGCCTTTTCAACCCTGCTGAGGAGAACCACACCCAAACCCAGCTGTTGCCAATTCAGGGATGGAAATACCTTTCTAATTGGCCCCGTCTTTGAGCTGCTCGTCGCTGCCTCATGTCTATTATAGCCTGTGCGTCTTCATCCAATGAATCCAGGCTACTAGCTGGGGAGAAACCCCCCCCCCCCGTGGGTCTCAGGCTGCTCTCCCTCCTCCTCTTCCTGACGTTCCTCTCCCCCATCTGCCTGGTCCTCCCCCTCCTGTTCACTGTCCTCCTCCTCTGGGCATGGATCTGGCAGAGATCCAGCCGGTCCCTGAGAAGCCTCAGGCTGAATCACAACACCTTCTTCTGGCTCTTGACCACTGTAATTCACAGAGTTCATGGAGTTATTTATGTCTTTTTAAGAACCAAGGTTTTGGCAGCCCGAAAACATGCTTAAACATGAGGCTATTTTGTCCAATAATATGTAAAAACAAGCAAGAGATATGAAGCACAATAACAGATTGTATGCTTGGCTATACATTGGATGGGGTTTTTTTATTTTATTTTACTAGAATTTATTCAGTCTGACAAACCATGATGCTTTGAATATAATGGTGGCATAATCATAGCCCGGGGCTGTCATTCCTCAATGTAATGGGATACTTATTCATCTAAGACAGGGACAGGTCTGTCCTTGGCTTTCATTTTACAAGATTATGCGCATTTCTGTCTCATTTGGCACAGGCAATAACCTGTCAGAAAGCAGATCCTGCCAATCTGGGGGAGCTTTTATTGTTGGGAACTGGTTGGAATCCCTGCCAACCAATCAGTGCAATTTGGCACAAGCACAGAGTTAAAGCAAAACAATTCCAAACATTGTGAAAGGTTACAGATGTATTCCTTGTGTGTGACTCTGCAGGAATATTCTGGCTCTGCTGTAGGCTTCTCCCAGTGTGGTATTTGATTATAGCTCCTATTATTTTTATCAACAAGTGGAGTTTAACTAAATAAACCTGACTTGGAAGCAAGACCTTTGAATTCACACAGTCCTTCCCCCCACCTCCCCCAATCCATTTTTGTGTACTTTAGGCCAGTGTTTTTCAACCAGTGTGCCGCGAGATATGGTCAGGTGTGCCGCGAAGCTCAGACAGAAAGAAAAAAAGAAAGAGAGAGAGAGAAAGAGAGGGAGAGAAGGAGAGAGAGAGAAAGACATAGAGGGAGGTAGGGAGGGAGAGAGAAAGAGAGCAAAAAAGAGAGGAAGGAAGGAAGAGAAAGAAAGAGGGATGGAGAGAGAGAAAGAGAACAAGGGAGAGAGAAAGAAAGAGAGAGAGAGAGAAAACAAGAGAGAGAAAGAGAGAGCAAGAGAGAGAGAGAGAGAGAAAGAAAGCAGGAGAGAGAGAGAAAGAGAGGGAGGGAAGGAGAGAGAGAGAAAGACATAGAGGTAGGGAGGGAGAAAGAAAGAGAGCAAAAAAGAGAGGAAGGAAGGAAGAGAAAGAAAGAGGGATGGAGAGAGAGAGAGAAAGAGAACAAGGGAGAGAGAAAGAAAGAGAGAGAGAGAGAGAAAACAAGAGAGAGAAAGAGAGAGCAAGAGAGAGAGAGAAAGAGAGAGAAAGAAAGCAGGAGAGAGAGAGAAAGAGAGGGAGGGAAGGAGAGAGAGAGAAAGACATAGAGGTAGGGAGGGAGAGAGAAAGAGAGCAAAAAAGAGAGGAAGGAAGGAAGAGAAAGAAAGAGGGATGGAGAGAGAGAGAGAAAGAAAGAGGAAGGAAGGGAGAGAAAGAGGGAGGGAGAAAGAAATAGAGTGAAGGGGAGGAAGAGAGAATTTTTTGTCCAAACTTTTTTTAGCCGCCGCCGCCCCCCCCCCCCCACTCAATGTGCCCCAGGGTTTCGCAAATGTAAAAAATGTGCAGCGGCTCAAAAAAGGTTGAAAATCACTGCTTTAGGCTGCAATTGTGTAAGCATAAGTATAACTGACTAGAGAAAAGCATTGGGACACAATAAAACTGATTCTTCTCTGTAACAGAGGACTGATGCAAAAATCTGGATGTCCACAAGATGACAGCAAGAGAATTTTTTTTTTAAACCCTTTTAATTCTTTTCTTCTAAAGAACCTTCACTTTGAATTTTATTCAGGTGGTAGCAAACAATCGACTTCTAGTTTCCACAAAGTGCAGATGCTTAAAATATGTAGCCACTATGTAATACATACAGTATTTAGAAATAGGCTCCTTTTGAAATATACTGTTCAAAAAAAAAATAAAGGGAACGCTCAAATAACACATCCTAGATGTGAATGAATGAAATATTCTCATTGAATATTTCATTTGCACAACTATTCCATTTGCACATTCTGCATCAAAACTATTTCTTGGTCTGGGATTGAGAAGTTTAGATTCCAATCCACTCTCAACCAAAGAGACTTATTTATGTACTGTCAGCCTTACCAGGTTGAGGTGAAATCAACTCCCTCCAAACATGGCAACTTTAAAACTTGTGGACTTCAACTCCCAGAATTTGAAGACCTCTGCTCTAAGCCTGTCTGCATATTTTCTGCCTCTTATGGTCTGAAGATATAGTTCCCCTGCTTTGTCCTGGGAAGCTGGGAAGTTTTCACTCCAGTCCAACAAGGAAGTGAAGCAGGGAAATTCTGATTGGCTCCTTCCTAGAAGGACTCCCTATTTAAACCCCTGGCAAAGGCATGCAGGGGCTGATGTTTGGTCACTATAACCAATAAAGAGCTGAAGTCCCACTGCCAGTTTTCTGTTGGAGGCAGTTTAGTTTCAATCTATTGGCCCCTTAAAACTATTCTAACCTCCTGGTTTGTTATTGCACACCAAGAATAACCTTGGGGCAAGTAGATTTTAGAAGAGGGATACTTACAAATTTGACAAATGTGCTGAGTTACAAGTATTGATGTGAAACTCAGATGTTCTAGTATCCTTTCAAAAGACATATGATTTGACAAGAGACACAAGATATTGTGCAGTGATTTGCAAAGTTTAGAATGATGACCATCACAGAAGTATAAAGTGGGATCTTACTATTTATATCAAGCTAAATTTGGAAATACTTTACAGTCATAATATAAAAGCAAACTACCAGAATTGCCATAGGCATCTTATACTATACTTGGTTTCCACCCTATGAAACAAAATTAGCTTTATATATGGTAATAGAAAATAACTAGAGAATATGTCTCATATTTTGTCATTTTATAATCTGCAAACTTGCAGTTTATTTTATTTTATTTTAATTGGATTTGTATGCCGCTCCTCTCCAAGGACTCAGGGTGGCTCACAGCACATTTATTTATTTATTTATTTATTTATTTATTTATTTATTTATTTATTTATTTATTTATTTATTTATTTATTTATTTATTTATTTATTTGACTTGACTTGACTTGACTTGACATGGCTTGACTTGACTTGACTTGACTTGATTTGATATGATTTGATTTGATTTGATTTGTATGCCGTCCCTCTCCCTAGACTTGGGGCGGCTAACAACAATAATAAAAAACTGCATATAACAAATCTAATATTTAAAATAACTAAAAAACCCTTATTAAAAACCAGACATACAAACAAACATACCATGCATAAATTGTATAGGCCTAGGGGGAAAGGGATATCTCAATTCCCCCATGCCTGACAACAGAGGTGGGTTTTAAGTAGCTTACGAAAGGTGAGGAGGGTGGGGGCAATTCTGATCTTTGGAGGGGAGCTGGTTCCAGAGGGCTGGGGCTGCCACAGAGAAGGCTCTTCCCCTGGGTCCCGACAAACAACATTGTTTAGTTGATGGGACCCGGAGAAGAGCCACTCTGTGGGACCTAACTGGTCGCTGGGATTTGTGCGGCAGAAGGCGGTCCCGGAGTTATTCTGGACCGATGCCATGAAGGGCTTTATAGGTCATAACCAACACTTTGAATTGTGACCGGAAACTGATTGGTAACCAATGCAGACTGCAGAGTGTTGGTGAAACATGGGCATATTTAGGTAAGCCCATGATTGCTCTCGCAGCTGCATTCTGCATGATCTGAAGTTTCCGAACACTTTTCAAAGGTAGCCCCATGTAGAGAGTGTTACAGTAGTTGAGCCTCAAGGTGATGAGGGCATCAGTGACTGTGAGCAGTGACTCCCAGTCCAGATAGGGCCGCAACTGGTGCACCTGGGCAAAAGCCCCTCTTGCCACAGCTGAAAGATGTTTCTCTAATGTGAGCTGTGGATCGAGGAGGATGCCCAAGTTGCGGACCCTCTCTGAGGGGGTCAATGATTTCTCTCCCAGGGTGATGGACGGACAGATGGAATTGTCCCTGGGAGGCAAAACCCACAGCCACTCTGTCTTATCAGGGTTGAGTTTGAGTCTGTTGACACCCATCCAGACCCTAACAGCCTCCAGGCACCGGCACATCACATCCATTGCTTCATTGACTGGACATGGGGTGGAGATGTACAACTGGGTATCATCCGCATACTGATGATACCTCACCCCATGCCCTTGGATGATCTCTCCCAGAGGTTTCATGTTGATATTAAATAGCAGGGGGGAGAAGACCGACCCCTGAGGCACCCCACAAGGGAGAAGCCTAGAGGTTGACCTCTGACCCCCCACTAACATCGACTGCGACCGACCGGAGAGTAGGAGGAGAACCACTGTAGGGCAGTGCCTCCACTCCCAACCCCTCCAGCTAGTGCAGAAGGATACCATGGTCAATGGTATTGAAAGTCGCTGAGATGTCGAGAAACACCAGGACAGAGGATAAACTCCTGTCCCGGGCCTGCCAGAGATCATCCATCAATGTGACCAAAGCAGTTTCCGTGCTGTAGCCGGGCCTGAATCCTGACTGCTGAGGGCCTAGATAATTGGTTTGTTTGTTTGTTTGTTTGTTTGTTTGTTTGTTTGTTTATTCATTCATTCATTCATTCATTCATTCATTCATTCATTCATTCATTTATTTATTTATTTATTTATTGTTAAGAATGGCTGGGTCCAGGGAAGGCTTCTTGAGGAGGGGGCGCACAAGTGCCTCCTTTTAGGGATCCGGAAAGGACCCCCTCCCCAAAGAAGCATTGACAATCTCCTGGACCCAGCTCCGCGTCACCTCCCTGCTGGCCGAAACCAGCCAGGAGGAACACAGATCCAGTAAGCAGGTGGCGAAACTCACAGCTCCAATGCCCTTGTTCACTTCATTCCTCTTGGCTTCTAGATTCTCTCTAAGAAAGGATTTTTCAAAACAACCATCATATCATTAGTTATTATTATTATTATTGTTATTATTATTATTATTAATACAGTCTGATGCTAAAGAGTTAGACATTCTACTCTCCCTCCCCATCTGAAAAAAACTGTTCCAAGTATTAGTGGGCATGGCCAGATCAAACTCTTCCCAGACAGATGGACAAGTACAGACCCCAGTCACCTCGACTGACTCATTATCAGTCAACTCTGTTATCCAAGTGGAGTCGAGGTCAGCCCGGATCCGAGTGATTTTATCAGAGAAAAGCATGTTATAATCCTCGGCACTACTCTGTAAGGGCTCCCCAACTCCCCCCTGGTTAAGAAGGGAGCGGGTCACCCTAAACAGAGCAGCCGGGCGGGATTCCGCTGATGCAATCAAGGCGGCATGATACGCGCATCTTGCCGCCTTGAGCACCACTTTGTAAGTCTTAATATGAGCTCTTACAAGTGTTCGATAATAAATAATAAAACAGTAGCAATGGATTATAAAGGCTGCAAGAAATATATATATAAGGAGCTGTGATGTTCCTTCAATACACCAGGGTGATTGGACACAAAAATATGTAACCCTTCCCTGGTGCAGAGCTGAAGGGATTGGATACTGTAGCCTAGAGGTTAATTCTCTGCCTTACAAGGCAAAGGTTGCAGGTTCAAGTCCCAGTGAGGGTATGGCTAGCTGATGAGGCCAAAATAAGGCCGAAATAGATCTATCCTAGTCTCCCTTAATTTTCAAATTCAGCAAAAAACCATGTGACATATATATATGCCGTGCCCACTGATACTTGGAACAGTTTTTTTCAGATGGGGAGGGAGAGTGAAATGTCTAATTCCTTAGAAGCAGACTGTATTAATAATAATAATAATAATAATAATAATAATAATAATAATAATAATAATAGAATAAATAACTAATGATCTGATGGTTGTTTTGAAAAATCCTTTCTTAGAGAGCATCGAGAAGCCAAGAATATACATGCCAAGTTTAAGTTTGTAGGCTTTATGGTTCTGGAGATTTCATGATGATGCATGAGTGGTATTTGGCTTTTATATATATCTAGAAGATATATGCAGGGGTTTTTTTTGTGGGTATGCTCTTATTTCTTTTGATTTTTATTTAGATTTTCTCTCACTTTAATTGTTAATTCTAGCGTGTAATTTGGGATTAAAAGTGGGCTGCTAATCTAATCATGCAAGCATTCCCTATGTCCCCTAATCTTTTGAAACACCAGATTTACTATTCATACGTGGGGAAAGACAGCAATTGAAACATGGATTCATTCAACATAAATTGACTGCTCCTGCTGGTTTAAGAAAATATACGGTTATACAAAATGAATTTAAGTTGATTACTTTGTGGTTAATGCAGCTAGCAGGCGCTTAATGGAGTTGATGCAGATAAAGGTGATAAATGATTATCGCATCTGGCACTCGATAAGAAATGCTAGATGTTATCCACTAAGCATTTCATAGAAATAGAGCAAAGTTTGACAAAATAAGGAATTACTCAGTTTGTACCAACAGCTTATTCAGAGAAACATTAGCAAATAGGTACATTTTCCTGATCTTTATGGCACCACAAAGATTATTTAGTTTTAGCCAGGAGAAATTGAACAAAAGAATCTCAGGGAAATGAGAGACGATTATAATAAATAGATTTAATGCAGTACTCATTTACTGATGCTTATGGCATATTTCCCTATATTACTAAGGGTATCCAATTACTTGGATTGACTGTTGTGAAACAATCTCATGCAGAGTGTACACTAAATAGCTTTATTCAGATTTCTCCCCAATGCTGGTCTTCTACTCACATTATTTTATGTCATGCCTAAGCTTTCTTTTTTTTAAAAAAAAAATGCATGCAAGGCTGAAATATGACTGACTAATTTGTGATTCAATGTGCTGGGTGAAGAAGTGCTAATTGATGATGCACTAATCTGGAATAAGTGATTGGGGCTTCTGTCTTCAGGTGCATTTTTCTTGCTAGAGGGAAGAGAGCATTTTAGGTAATCTTATGTAAAGCTTAGCTCAATCTGTATCAATCAAGCTTAGGTTCGTGTACTGTATTACTAGAGCTTTTATTTTCCAACAGTAACAACCTTGTGAGGTAGGTGGGGCTGAGAGAGAGAGAGAAAAAATGAAATAAACACCCCACTCCTAGTCCCATTCCATAGCAATAGCATTTAGACTTATATCTATATAATTTAAATAATTATATAATATAATTTATGTAATTTAGACTTTATATAATTTAATTATAATTTATATAATTTAGACTATATAATTTAGACATATCTTATATAGAAGAACCCTTCACTCCTCCACTCGAAATAGAATACCCTACGAGACACGACTTTCAATCCTGGGCCTAGAAAGTTTAGAACTAAGACGCCTTAAACAAGATCTAAGTATTGCCCACAAGATCATATGCTGCAACGTCCTGCCTGTCGGCGACTACTTCAGCTTCAACCACAACAACACAAGAGCACACAACAGATTTAAATTTAATATTAACGGCTCCAAACTTGACTGTAAAAAATATGACTTCAGTAACCGAGTTGTCGCAGCATGGAACTCATTACCGGACTCCATAGTGTCATCCCCAAACCCCCAACACTTTACCCTTAGATTATCTATGGTTGACCTATCCAGATTTCTAAGAGGTCAGTAAGGGGCAAGTACAAGTGCACTAGAGTGCCTTCCGTCCCCTGTCCTATTGCTCTCCTATATCTCCTATACCTTTCTTCTATTCCTATATCTCTTCTATTCTTTCATTGATATGTTCTATTACTATTTCTTCTTTTCTATTCTTTCTTAGATATATTTTACTATGAGTATCTCCTCTATACCCTTCATTATGTATTTTCTATTTGTATACCCATTAAAACCCTCATTGTGTATTGGACAAAATAAATAAATAAAATAAATAAATAAAATCTCCGAGACCGGAGCAGTTAGACTTATATCTCTGAGACCACCTTCTGCCGCACAAATCCCAGCGTCCGGTGAGGTCCCACAGAATGGGTCTTCTCAGGGTCCCATCAGCCAGAGAATGCTGGGTGGTGGGGCCTAGTGGAAGAGCCTTCTCTGTGAGGGGCCTGGCCCTCTGGAACCAGCTCCCCCCAGAGATTCGCACTGCAAGCCTCTCCCAACCAGCTTTTTGCCTCCGAATTGATATTCATCTTATGTAACCTCCCTATTACAAGACCCTCACCTGATTGACCAGGGGCAGGTTCCAGTTAAATTTCACTACTGGTGTGTATCCCTGCATGCTTGTGCATCCCATAGTGCAATTTCACTTCTGCACATGCTCAGGACAACATTACATGCCAAAACACTTTGGATGAAGAATAAAAGTTGGTATTAACGTGAGAACAGGTGGGAGAGCTTTTTTCAACACAGAGAAGCCACCCTGAACCTGGAAAAAATTGCCAAAAATTATATCATCACCAGGCTCCTACCAGTGTGGAGGTCCACAGGTAGGACCCCACCATTGCACCTGACCAGTGGTGGGCAGGCTCGCCTCCACAGCTGTGGAGGTCTGGTGAGCTTCAGCAGAGTTATACTGCTGCGCCCGTATAGGTAGAGAAATCGTGCATGGAGAACGCAGATGTGCCCATGTTCTGGCAAGGCTTTTTGCTTCTGTGCATGTGCGGAAGTTAAAAAAAACCTCACCGGAACATAGGCAGACCTGCATCTCCATGCACGATTTCGCTACCTGCACGGGCGCAGCAACATAACTCTGCTGAAACTCACAGGGCTTCCAGAGTTAACTGTCTATGGCAGTGATGGTGAACCTTTCTTCCCTTGGGTGCCGAAAGAGCGTGGGTGTGCACTATCGCACATGTGTGAGTGCCCATACCCATAATTCAATGAGTGGGGAGGGTGAAAACAGCTTCTCTTGCCCCCCCCCCCGAGGCCCTCTGGAGGCCGGAAACGGACTGTTTTCCAACTTCTGGTGGGCCCAATAGGCTCATGTTTTGCCTTCCCCAGGCGCCAAAGAATTCCCTGGAGCCAGGGAGGGTAAAAACATCCTCCCCCATACCCTGGAGGCTCCCTGGAAGCCAAAAACACCTTCCCAGAGTCTCTGTGTGAGCCAAAAATCAACTGGTTGGCAAACACATGTACATTGGAACTGAGCTAGGGCAATAGCTCACGTGCCAGCAGATATGGCTCTGCACGCCACCTGTAGCACCCGTGCCATAGGTTCACCATCACTAGTCTATTGAGATTTTCAGTCATCCAGGTCATAGATGTCTCAAAGCTGTTTTTCAAAAGCCAACTGGACTGTTTTTTCCTTGAGGAAGAAAAAGAAATACAGTAGTGTGTATTTCAGTGTATTTTTTTTTTAGTTTGAAAACAGTTATAATGTTCATACTTAGAAATACTGACAAACCCCCCCCCCCCCCCTTTAGAGGAAAATATGTGACATTTTAAAATTTTTCTTCTTCAAAAATGTAATTAGTTGCAAAAAAGAGCAAAACACAAAAATAATAGTGATAGAAACATACATTGTCCAAAAGGGAAAAAAATACATAAAAAGTTCTATATCAAATAAAAGTGAAAAATTCAACAACAAAAAAAGAAACTTTATGATTTGTCATTTCTACATTTATTCATTTAACACAGATATTGTTCAACGCATTTATATTTGGATACATTTATGGCCCTTTTTAAACCTAATGCATTCTATATGAATGAGTTCATATTTCATTATACTTGTCCATAAAAAGTCTACATCTATATGCAGTCTACTCATAAGTGGCAAGTATAATCAGGTCTTTAATCCATTGAACAAAAGGGCCATAAATTTACCTTTCCAATGCTATAATATATGTGATTTAAAATATTTTAATTTTTCTATCCAAAATTAACTAATTAGAATAATTTAATTATTATTTTCCTAAATTAAAATATGGGAATAGAAAATGTTTCAAGAAAATAAGATCCATTTTGGATATAACTTTTTTTCCACACTGTTAACAACTAACACAGAGGCCTTTAAACTTGGCAACTTAAGGACTTGTGGACTTGTGGACTTCAACTTCCAGAATTCTCCAGCCAGCTGACTAGAAAATTCTGGGAGTTGAAGTCCACAAATCCTTAAGTTGCCAATTCTGAGTACCTGTGAACTAATAGAAGCAGGGACCACAATGCCAGAATTGGATGTACCTGAAAAAGAGGTTAAAAATCTGCTCCTTCCTATTGTTGAGGTTCCCAACTTTTGCTCTTGGTTCTATTGATAATTTTTAGTGAGTTTGCTAATATACGGTGGCCAAGTTGATCAAATCTCATAAAAATCTGATTTTCTCATTTGGAATATTCCAAATTTTAAGCAACCTCATGGCAATCTCATGGGTCTAACCCTTTTATTTTGACTTAAAGATATTTTACTTTTATTTTTAATTTAACAGTCTCTGACATTGTCACAAATACTTTGATTCTTACCATCGTTGAGATGTTAGACTTCAACTTTTAAAATTTGAATGGAATGACTAGGTTTTCTTTCCCTTTTAAAAAAATTAGATGATGTGCATTCAGAGCCAGAACCAACAGTCCAAATTATGCCATTCTTACTCTGATTCTGAACTGGACAATGTGTTTATTTTTAAAATACTTTGAATAAAATCACTCTTTAAAACAATAAAATGTCATTTAGGTGTTTCTAACCTTCAATTTGAAAAAAAAGAAAGCAATTCAATAATTCTTCCAATGTTGATCTTGTCTCAATAAATAACAAAGAAACATATTTTTCCTCATTTGTTTTTATTATCTGATGATAACAGGCATTTTACATAAAGACAGACAGACACAAGTTGGTTACATGGCGTCATGCTGCAGCCTGCTTCAAAAGAATACAATTGCATTTATTTTAAACTATCAGAGAATAAATAAATATTATACATATTTGCATTGCCGGGTAGTATATCCTACAACACAAAACTGTTACATTATAGCTTAAATTTTACAGAAAATTATATCAGGTGGTTTTTTTTCACCCTTTAAATGTTTAGGTCTTTATCTAGATATGGCCGACATGCATGAGTTTGATTAGTAGTTCAATGGTCAAGTCGGTTAGTAGAGGTAGTCCTCAAGTTACAACCATTCATTTAAGTGACCATTCGAAGTAACAAACTGACCATTTTTCAGACTTACAACCCTTGCAACATCCCCATGGTCGTACAATCAAAATTCAGGTGCTGGTTCATATTTATGACAGTCGAAGTGTCCCGGGGTCACGTGATCCCTTTTTGCAAATTTCTGACAAGCAAAATCAACGGAGAAGCCAGATTCACTTAACAAATGTGGTACTAACTTTACAACTGCAGTGATTCACTTAACAATTTTGGCAAGAAAGGTCGGTGAATGGGACAATACTCCCTTAATAATTGTCTCACTTAGCAACAGAAATGTTGGGCTCAGTTGTGGTTATAAGTTGAGGACTATCTATAGAGGCAGTATAAATCAGCTTTTTACAAACAGCTCCTCAACATCTAAATTGATGCATGTATTCTGTTTTTTTTATTATTATTAAACCACGGAGGATTTTTAAGCATCAGTAGTAACAGATCAGTTTATGAAAGATTTATTCTCAAATGTGACTTCTCTTGAGAGAATTCCCTAGCTCCAGTGATGTAGGGTTTAATATCAATCCTTGAAACTTGTTTTCTCTTTTTTGTCCACTTAAAACAAAAAATACAACAGTAACCAAGAGTATTTTCTGTGCATTTGAATTACTTTAGAAAGAGATCAAGTTTTTCCAAGGTTGTAATAAACTGCATTCATTTCCCCCCCCCCTCGGCTTTAAGTTGTTATATATAATTATTTATAAAATCAACATGGAGTTCAATGAAATTTGTACTCTGGTTTATTCGGTGAATATAAACTCCAGAGGCAGTTCCCACTTAGCACCAGAGCAGGATATTTGTTTAATCCTGTACCTTATATATAACTGTAGCTTTAGGAAGTTTTAACAAATCTTTGACTTTTTGGAGATGGACCTGATTGACCCCAGGATTTTTCAAACTCTGTTTTGCAAAATCTTAGGGTTCCACAGGAACTTGATGAGATTACACAAGAAACTAAGCAAAGATAAAAAATAAAAATAGGGGTGGTGGTGGAAATAACTTGAACACAGAAAAACCTTTATCACTAAAGCTTTACTTTCTATTCAAGAGTTCTAGGTATTTATTCCAGCTAACAGATTACATTAAAAAATTGATAAACCCCAGTTTACCACTTTGGATCAGCAGCTGCTGTGGCCTAGAGGTGGAGCTCTTGCCTCACAATCAGGAGACTGTGAGTTTGATCCTAGGTAGAGATCAGTGATGGGCTCCTACAGGAACAGTCAACAATGCAGTTCCGGTAGGAAAATTTGGAGCTTCACCCCAGAGCACCCAATTTGCACTGAAAGATGTTGAAACAAAATCCATAAGCCACGCCCACAGTGTGGTAGTAAAAGTTTTGGTAGCCCATCACTGGTAGAGATGTAAGGGTCTCCTGTTTGGGCAGGGGGTTGGACTAGATGATCTGCAAGATCCCTTCCAACTCTGCTAATCTGTTACCTTATCAGAAAGTCTATTTTATCGAAGGAGAATATATTTGAAAGACAACATCTTCAGTCATTTCAGTTCACTGTTCATCTACAGTATGTGTGGGCTTAGTATACGAGGACATAGGAATCCTCCAGCCCTCCAGTTGCTACTGAATTATCACTTCTGCCAGCTACAGGATACTGCAAGTTGTATGGCAGGAGTCCCCAACATCTGGTCCATGCACCAGCACCGGTGAATGGCACGCCAACAACTGGGCTCTGCAAACAAGTGAAGCCCCATCGGTGAGATGCAGGCAACACAGAAAACCATGCCCCCTCTGTTCCATGGAAAAACCTTTCTCCATGGAGTGAAGTCCCTTATGCCCTAAAGGTTGGGAGCCACTATCCCACAATGGGTAGTTTCCACAATGGGACAGCAAACATGTTGAGGTTGGAACTGGGTGATGTCAGCCTTTTACTCACCTCCATCCTTGAACCTCAAGGGTAGTTTTCCTGCTATGGTTTGAAAGTAACCTTTTTCTCTGATGTCATCCAAGTTTTCTTGTCTGCTTCAACTGGAGGCTTTTTTTATTCCTCGTAGACTAACTCCAGCAGTTCATTTGCTACTTTTGCAAAGGAAAACAAATGCTTCCAAATTGAAACAATGCTCGCTCTGATCAAAGACATGCCAGTCAGATATCATGGTGATTAAAAGCCTGGCTTGATAAAGAAGAGGTTGCTGGTTCCAAACCCATTAGAAATGTGTGTGCTTTTTAAAATTACCAATATCTTTCTTTTAGATAGGTACAATGGTTCTTTTTTAATTCTCTCTCTCATTTATTTCCAGGGATTGGAAAAAAGAATAATGAAACAGTGAAATTCTGTGGCAATTACTTTTAAAGCCCTCAGCTAGCAAGGAAAGAGAATAATAACAAAAACATTTTCCTGGGTTACGAAACAGCAACCTTTTAAAACACTGGCAATTTTTTTTTACCTTGTTAAAAAAAATTACCATAGTGTTAAAACAGTTGGCAAGCAAGGAATTTTATTTTGGAAGCTGGGTATTGAATTTAGTTATATGTTTATTTTGATTATTTATATGCATATATAAATGTATATGCATTTATATATGCATTTATATCTGTGTGTGTGCATGTACAACAACAGATTTACTTGTGTGTATCTATGTATCTATCTATGTACAGACATGAAAAATGCACAGAAAAATGGGGGTGATTGGCAATTGCTTTCCTTCAATAAAATGGTAGGAGTGCACAACAACATGGAAATGTTCAATTTAAGGTCACAATAGCCTGCAGTCTAATCTTCCTTCTGGCCAAACTGTCTCAGTCCAGATGTGTTTCACCTACGCTGATTTAGATAGGAGCAAAGGACAGGAGCAGCTTAAGCAGTACGTGCTGATATGTTCAAAGCTTAACCATATCTGGAACATTCCCCATTGTCTTGTTGTGAAAATGTTTAGAAGAAGGGGGTCAAATAAAAAGTTAATTTAATTGCTTCGGACTGCAAAAGGGAATTCACCAGGTGTCTGCACATAAAAACTAATATTTCAGGGATAAGGATTATAGCTTAGTTTTGCTCCCAGCTTCTGGCTTTCAGCCTCTTAGACATTTGTGTATGTGATATTGAAGGTCAGAGAAAGATCCTTGTGCTTAATGGAAAGCTTCTTTCACCTCTGCCCAGGCTAATTATATCTTCATGGAATGGAAGCCATTTGTTATATAAGAGAATCAGCGGTGGATTGCTCCTGGTTCGGCCTGGTTCAGTAGTAAACCAGTAGTGATGGCGGCGGGCGCTCTGTCCACCTGCCTGGGATGCTTCTATGCAAGTGCATGACAACATTTAGAACCCACCAATGAAGAGAATGAACAGCTTGATTTGAGTACAGATGATAAGATTTTTACTTTTGTCATCTCCCACTTTTTCAGGGGTTCCAGGTAAACTGGAAGCTATAATATCACGCTGCAGTATTGACATGGATAACACAGTGGATTTTGTTAAAAAACACAAGACTTTTGGATTTGGAGGGACACAATTTACAAATAGGACGGCACATATTTATATGGTATGGGAGATGTAAAATACAAAGCTATTTCCAGAGACATTGTATGAGGAATTCTTTGTAGGTGGTGTAGGAAAAGAAAAAAGAGAAACATTGTTTGAAAATACCATTTTGGTTATCAATAATGGAAGCACTAATTCACCCAAGTAGACTTAACTGGAGAAATATTGCACAATAGAAATATTGCACAATTTTAATAGAAAGGGGAAATTGAAATCCACTCAATAACTGGAGGAACAAGGGATAAAAATGGATTGCTAAATGAGAATGCAAATGCATACAAGATACGACAACGATGTTAAAACAGAGGGTATTAATTTAGAAATGACAGAATTAGATGAAATACTCACAGGAACAGATGAAATATTAATTTAATAACTGTATAGTTATTTACTATATATTGATTTAGAGCACGAACAAGTGAAAGAAATGATGATAAAGAAATTTCGGCTACACTATAGAACTACATAAATGGCAACAGCTTTGGGAAAGAAATTTTAAATTAAAATGGCAACAGCATATAAAGAAAATATATAAAAATGTTTTATAGATGGCACATGTCACCAGAAAGGATAGCTAAAATGTTTAAAAATAAATCTATGAAATGTTAGAAATGTCAGCAAATACCAGGCTCTTTTTATCATATGTGGTGGACATGAGCAGAAGCTAAAGTGTACTGGAGCTTAATTCAAATGTGGATAGAAAAAACGGTGAAACTATGTATAGAGCTGAAATCAGAGATATTCCTGTTGGGTATATTACCAGAGACATTTAATAAAGATACATATTCAATTATTCATATACTATATTTTTCGGAGTATAAGACACACCTTTATCTTCCCTTTTTGGCTTCCCAAAGCCTTGCCCTCGCATCCGATTTTTTTTTTTGCAAAAGTGGGGTGCGCAGATTTTGGGAGGCCTGCAGAGTGCCCCTGATGGCTGGGGGAAAGCAAAAACACCTCTGTTTTTTTGGAGGAAATGGACAAAAACCGAGCCATTTTTGGCAAAAATTGGACCTTTTTTTGCCTTCCCTCAGCCCTTAGGAGCATTTTGTAGGCCTCCCAAACTCTCAGCAAACCCAATTTGTGCAACAAAAAAAAAGGGTGTGGGTGTGAAAAATGGGCCATTTTTTCCAAAAATGGGGGCATTTTTGCCTTCCCCCAGTCCCCAAGGTTTTCCTCTGCAGGTCCCATTTTTCACAAAAATGCGTGAAAACGAGTCTATTTTTGTGAAAAATGGGATGCACAGAGTGTTTGGGATTTTATTTATTATTTATTTTATTTATTGGATTTGTATTAGGCATTTAAGAAATATTTTTTAAGCAAAATGAATCCATGGCTTTGCTTGGAAATATCAACATAAAAGTGAATATTAACCATTTTCTTCCAAAACTGAAATAATAAGTGTTCTTCTGTTTGATATATTTGATGTTAGTTAGGCTGAACGTCATAATCTACACTTACATCCTGACCTAGTTCTACAAGATTATTGTCTTAGAAAAAGTTATTTGATTGACCCAGTCTAAAGAAATTCATTGTTTGGATTTGAATTGCCCCAAAATCATTTAGAGTCATCAGAGTCAGAAGGACTTAGACCAGTTACAATTTGTGTAAATTGTGAAACTCTGTATGAAAAAGTATCATATATAGAGCAGAATGTTTTCACGTTTTCTTAAGAGCATTTCTGATGTTGATGTGCCACTCCAAAATAAACTGCACAAAGCACTATGATATTGCAGGCAATCTTCTCGTGTGTGTGAGGACACATTTGGAATATCATAGTATGAATGAGAGCACAGATATAATGACGAGCTCCACCATTTACCAGACTGAGATGGTATAAAATGTCAGCAGATAGTTGGTGATGAAATCTATTACTACTATTACAGGGAAAATGAAAGGGCCCTTTGGGATTTCCTGTCTCCAACACCAAGCAAATTTATTAGACACAACACAGGGCACTTTGCCTGGGTGGCAGGAAAAAGGTGCCATGCATTGCCCAATGGAAGGGTGCCAACATCTCTTGCCTTGACTTTGCATGCAACTAATATAGAAAAGACCTGGCAGATAAAGCACACCATTGGATAACTGGTTTTTTTTTCAGATTCAAAGTTGCACAAACATACAAATAGAAAATGATGTATCTTAGCAGAAGAGAGAAAGAACACGGGAAATAGTCTTTGGAATTTATAAAGAAAAATTAGTAGGGCTTTCAGCCATTTTATCTGAGGAAGTGCTTCAAAGAAAAATCTGAACCTGTCCGACTGGAAGTGCTTAACCAGGAATCAATTCTTAATTATATCCTGGTGTTCATAACATATAGCGAAAAGTGGCACTGGAGTTTCAGAACTATTTTTGTTCAACTGCATTAGGAATACTGATTGTGTAAAACCAGCTGATAAAGAATTTGCTCTCTTTCCTCTGTTTTTGTTGTTGTTGTAATGACAGTATTGACTCCATCTACTGATTAAGTATAAAAGGCAAAAGAAATTGGAAGGAGGGGTATTCCACAATTCTGCGTAAGGCAACACTGATATTAACACACAAGTGAAAGAACATATAGACTATATACAGCTCGAAGTGGGACATCCTCTTCCCAGTTCTGTTCCCGCCCCAAATAAAAGCAAAGCTCTCAACATATAGAATAATAACAACATTCCCAAATAGTTCATACTTGACTCACAGTTCTGAAGACATTTTCACATTTTTAAACACCTTTCTGTAGGCTATTTTTTTTAAATTGACCAGTGCAAAGAGACAGAGGTAATGCCAGATGGGGTCTCCACATGACTCCCCACAAATAGGTGCACCTTAATGGGGACAAAATTGAAAGTAGTAGGCTCTACATCAGAAATCCTTCTCTCCAGTGGCAGAGACTTGGGTGTTTCCTTGAAGCCATCTTTGCTGGAGTTACGCTAGGCCCTCAGTTTGGTAACGTATCCAGTCCCAGAGAGGCAGCGTGTTGTTTTGCTCGCAGCCGGAGATTCTCAATACTGGTTGTTTTACTGTTCAGGCTGGGAAGGGAGGAAGATGCCTGGAGAATTGGAGAGGACCACACTTGCTGGGCGTGAGAGAGGGACTGGTAATAAGACTGGCAATGCAGTGAGCTGAGGGGTGCCATGTTGACATTCATGCCCAAATATGGCATGGAAGAAGGGTTTCCCATTTCGAAGGACGAATAATGGACCAAGTTATTGGTAGCTGCCATGTGCTGGCGGAACTGCTCTTGAAGGCGGAAGAGGCTGAGAGGAGAAGACGAATAAGAATGCGCCTGAGACATGCTGCTGCTGCTGGAGGATGCAGGGGCAACGGTGCCGACAGGGGATTCTGCATTGTTAAACACAACAAAATCAAGTCAACGAAGACTTAAGCTCCAACCTGGAATGAACAGATTGCATTGAAAAGATGCCTTAAACTCTGTGCAGTGGGATAAGGGAGAAAGAATGAGGGCTGTAACGCCATGCTTGAAAACATGATTTATTTATTTATTTTTATTTATTTATTTTGTTCAATACATAATACACATTGAAGAGAATAGATATGTAATAATATAAATAAAGAAAAGAATAGAAGAAAAGATATAAAAGTATAGGTGAACATATTTGAAAGGAAGAAAAGATAAATGAGATAAGGAGAGACAATTGGACAGGGGACGGAAGGCACACTGGTGCACTTATGCACGCCCCTTACTGACCTCTAAGGAACCTGGAGAGGTCAATCGTGGATAGTCTAAGGGAAAAATGTTGGGGGTTAGGGGTTGACACTACTGAGTCAGGTAATGAGTGTAAATCATGGGAAGGTCTTATGCTTAAGACCTTCCAAAGACGGGCTACAAAAATGGTGGAAGGTCTTAAGCATAAAACTTATCAGGAAAGACTTAAAGAACTCAATCTGTATAGTCTGGAGGACAGAAGGGAAAGGGGGGACATGATCGAAACATTTAAATATGTTAAATTTTATCAATAATTTTATCAATATATTTTTGTAGGTGAGGTCTCCAGAACTGAACACAGCATTCCAAATGTGGTCTCACCAGCGGGATCACAATCTCCCTCTTCCTGATTGTTGTACCTCTAGCTATGCAGCCAAACATTCTACTTGCTTTCCCTGCTCCCTGACTGCTTTTTACTATATAAAGCTGTAACATTGTGATTCTAAGACCTGGGTTAATAGTAGTCTTTTTTGGCAATATCTTCACACTAAACAGTTTTGTTACCAGGTTAAATTGGTGCTTGCCCAGTTTGATGTTTGGGTAAAAATTGTCAGCTACAGAGTCATAACAATGCTTGGAGAATATTGAAGAAAGTTTGTGAAACAAACTCCTAGCTAGTCCAGGTTCCCCCCAAAAAACCTGAAGCAGCCACATTGTTTTATTCACATTGTTCTGCATGACTTGGTGAATGAAGTAATACATGTGAGGTAACTGAATAACTCAAAAGAAGTGGGGGGAAAGCAAACTAGGTATGAGAAATGTTTAGGCCACTTTTCTTCAGAGACAAAAAATCCCTTTTGAAATAATCCATCCGTAAATAACAGAAACGGTTCGGTGTGATTATTTTAAAGGATTTGTAATGTTCTTGGTATTTTCTGACCTTGTCCTTGTTGTGTTTCCCTTCTCTACTCTCAATATATTTTCTTTTCTTAAAAAACCCCCATCTTTTACATTGTTAAGGGATCTGGAAATCTGAGTTTGCACACTTTAATCTAACATGGATTTTGAGATTAAAAAGTCTTAGCAATTATAAATTTTATAACTGGTTTAAATAAACATAGAAACAATCAATATGTAAAATAGAATGCAAGGTTTAAAAGGATCTATAATTAATATTTTATTTTCTTTAAAAAAAAATCTTTGAAGTCTCTGTTTTTTAAATTTTTTTCCCAAAGACTGTTCTTTACTGAAACTTTTTTTTTGTTCTTTTTATTCTATAAAATGTACACTTTTGGCAGTGAATATAGACCTAAATATTCTATTCTAAATTCGGATGTAAAAACTTATACAACTCCGTATGTGCTTCTGGTGGAAATTGAGAGATGTATCTCTTTTTGTTTGTGAGTTTTTGTCTGTTTTTAATGTTTTGCTTTAAATTAAAAAAATTAAAAAATAAAAATAAAAAGAATTAGCAAAGGGAATTGGTTTTCTTCTCACCTGCTTTTGGACTTGCCCTCTTACTGTTCAGCACCTTGTTTTCCCCTTCAGGGCTTTTCTCTTCCTTGTTCTCCTCCAGGCAGATCTTGAATTCTTCCTCTTTGTCTGTCTGGTCCTCAGCTGCTGACTCGCTGGCTGAATGCTCTGAGAGAGTCAGGTTGAGTTCTGCGTTTGCCTCCCTTGTCTGCAGAGGCTTGTCTGCATCGGGAGTGACCGTTGGTGTTTCTAACGCGGGAGTCTCCGCTTTGCCTTCGCTGTGATTGGCCTCCGAATCTTTCTGCTTCTGCAGCTGCTCTTTCTGCAGGCTGCGCTGCTTCTTTCGAAATTTAGCTCTTCGGTTTTTAAACCAAACCTTTGTTTCCCGCCACCCAAAAAAAAGGAAAAAAAGAAAGGGAGGTGGGGGAAGGGAAAGAATAAAAGATAAAATTTGGAATTGAATATTAAATATTCCTCATCATGCTCACTCCAGAAACCTTTAGCAAATGACATTTATTTATTTATTTATTTTGTTACATTTATATGCCGCCCTTCTCCTCGCAGACTCGGAGCGGCTTAAAAGAGAAAAAAAACAAGGTAAAATGTGAACAACAGCAAGTGGCATTGTATTATCTTTGGTAGATGTGTGAAAAAGCTAGAAAATTCTGGATCCAAATATGCTTCGGAGGATCTTAAAGGTTGATATACAATAGGAACCAGAAGGGTTTCTTTTGGAAGGGATAAACTGGATAAACAGTTGGAAAAAAGTCACGGATCTTCGTTTTTGTACATGCTAACTACAGCAAGATTATTGTATGCATGACTACATTGACTTTTTGATCTAAGAGAAGACAGTATCTACATTTATAACTGACTGGGAAGTAATTTTTTTGAATGAAAGAGAAAAAATGAAATTATAATTAATTTTTTAAAATTAAATTTGGTTATTATTTCTTGACTGAGGTTTGATTCTTGATGTCGGTGGACTTCTACTGCCAGAAAGTTGCACAAAGCTTGTGCAGGCATGTGAATTCGAGCCTTGCTCTGAGTGTGCCCTTTAGGCAGAGACTTTAGGGAATGAACCAGGAATTGTTGGATTGGTGGGGGGAATGGTGATCGAATAAAAGCTGACCAGTTTTCGCCTAGCAAATGTTGCTTGTGTGCCAACCTTGAGTCATAACACAGCAGTTATGCACAATTAGGAGAAGGACATGAATGAACTAAGTGATCTGTTTTCAGATTTCAAAGATCTAACCTTTGGACTAAGACTACAGAAACAACAGAACAGTGTTCCCTCGACTTTCTCAGGTCCGAACTTCACGAAAACTCTATACCACGGTTTTTCAAAAAAAAATTAATTAAAGAATACTTCACGGTTTTTTTTCTTTACCACGGTTTTTTCTGCCTGTGACATCATACGTCATTGCCAAATTATTGGGTTTTAAAAAAATATTTTTATTGATTTTTTAAAAATATGAACACACACACAACATAAAACAAGTACTCTGTGAGTAGTGTCCACCACCAGACAAGCATTCACACCCCACCACCAAATCGGGGGTGTTTCTTGTATGTACCATTTTAACTCCAGAGCAAAATATCTGTTTACATATTATAGAGCGATTCCAATTAACACATTATTGTTAATAAATAATTATGTTAATAAATATCAGGATCATTAAGTATCTTCTTCAATGGTGAGTACCAGTAATAATCTAAAGGTTGTTAAGAGAATGGGAAATTGTAATTTAGGGGTTTAAAGTGTTAGATACTGTAAAGTCTTGCGATACTGTTCATAGCCAAAAATAGTATATTTATGTGCTGTATGGCTTTTAATTGTTGGGGTTTTTATATATTTTTTATGATTAGATTTGTCCCATTGTTACACTGTTTCTTATTACTGTTGTGAGCCGCCCCGAGTCTTCGAAGAGAGGCGGCATACAAACATAACCATAATCATAATCATAATCATAACCGTAACCATAACCATAACCATAATCATAATCCTTCCGCATCTCTACTTTGCGGAAATTTGACTTTCGTGGGCGGTCTTGGAACGCATCTGCCGCGAAAGTCAAGGGAACACTGTACTCACATGCAGTCGTCATCTAAGAGAAACATCATGGCTACTAGGCATTTTTGCTGCTAAAGAACTATTTGATTCTTTAGGTATCACTTAGCTGTGCTTGAGACACTGTTATCATGATAAAACATATATTCACAGATCATTTAGCATTTAGCTCAGTTGTATTCTCATGAGAATTACTAATTGATTGGATACCTGTACTCTAGCCTCCGGTAGATTAGTGCACATTGCCAATCTCTCCCGCATCACCACATCTGGATAGTGAGTCTTCTGGAAAGTTTTCTCCAAGGCTTCCAGTTGTTGGGCTGTGAAAGCTGTGCGGCTCCTCCTCTGTTTGCGGTGCTGGGAGCCATAACGGGCCTCCAAGATGATGTCTTGAAACGTACAGCCGTTGGAGGATAAGAAATAGGGCCAATTTAATTAGTGTAATTTGTGTGTTAAAAATAATATCAATAATATGGCAGCCAACAAAAACAACCAATAATTGGGGGGAAACCTTCTGCTTCAAAGCTATCATCACCTCTAGGTAGACATCACTTCCCTGATTTGACCGAAGAAAACAAGATCCCAAAATGCAAGGCTGAATTAGTGAGTATTATTATATTATTTGAAGTACAAGTAATTTTCAAATATTTGCTCTTGTATGTAAACCAATCTTTCCTAATCAGGTCCCACCGGGAGTAATACGAATCCAATGTGCATAGTCCCAGCTAGCAAAGTCAACAAATCTGGACACCACAAGGTTTGGATAAACATTATGGATGAAAAGAAGGAATGGCAAACATTATGAAGCTCTGCCTCTCTGCTGTTCGGTCAACCCCTATTTTTCAATGTAGAAGATTATATTTTATTTATTTATTTATTTATTTATTTATTTATTTATTTATTTATTTATTTATTTATTTATTTATTTATTTATTTATTTATTTATTTATTTATTTATTTATTTATTTATTTATTTATTTATTTATTTATTTATTTATTTATTTATTTATTTATTTATTTATTTATTTATTTATTTATTTATTTATTTATTGGATTTGCATGTCGCCCCTCTCCGTGGACTCGGGGCGGCTAACAACAGTGACAAAAAAAGAATGTAAAAATCCAATACTAAAACAGCTAAAAACCCTTGTTATAAAACCAATCATACATACAAACATACCATGCATAAATTGTAGAAACCTAGGAGGAAAAATTATCTTAGTTCCCCCATGCCTGACGGCAGAGGTGGGTTTTGAGGAGCTTACGAAAGACAAGGAGGGTGGGGGCTATTCTAATCTCTGGGGGGAGTTGGTTCCAGAGGGCCGGGACTACCACAGAGAAGGCTCTTCCCCTGGGCCTCGCCAACTGACATTGTTTAGTTGACGGGACCCGGAGAAGGCCCACTCTGTGGGACCTAACTGGTCGCTGGGATTCGTGCAGCAGAAGGCGGTCCCTGAGATAATCTGGCCCGGTGCCATGAAGGGCTTTATATTATCTGCAGAGCTCAACTTTTCTGTATCTATGATGGAAGTATTCCACAGAGTTCAGACCCTCCTAAAACCTGGCATAAAGAAGGATCTTTGGGAAGATCCATTTTCTAAAATCTGAAGAAAAAGAGCTTCCACTTCAGAAGAGACAAGGATGTCTCAGTAGGAATCTAAAGAAACCCTCCAGATATTTCCAAATGAGAGAAAATAAACTCATTTGGGGGTAGTAGTTGAATGAGGTCTTCTCTCACTTTCTCATAGAAATTTGCACAATCAAAGTTGTATGGGAAAGATGCTTCTTAAGTCAGTACATATGGAAAGTGATATACACAAATATACAAATACATTATAGAAATATTTTCAGAGAAGGTGTATGTAATAACATGTGCCTTGGAGTGGGTTGTTCCAATATTATTGTTCGCATTCTTTTTTAATTCCAAAATGCTTTAAGGATTATGGTAAGTTGCTTTTCTAATGAGAAGTGATTTAGAAATACTTTTAACAAGTGATTAATTTAATATTGCCCTGTTTCCCCCAAAATAAGACATCCCCTGATAATAAGCCCAATCGGGTTTTGGAAAGCATGGCAATAAGACCAAGTGCTTATTTCAGAGTTAAAAAAAAAAAAAGACAGGGTCTTATTTTTAGGGAAACATGGTAGGTAAAATTGATGCTACCAAATATGGATGTTTCAAGCTTGTTTCTTCTATAAATACAGGTAGTCCTCGACTTACAATTGTTTATTTAGTGACTGTTCAAAGTTATAACAGCACTGAAAAATGTGACACAACTGTTTTTCAGGCTTATAAAACTCATGAATGTGTGATCAAAATTCAGATGCTTGGCAACTGGTTCATATTTATGACCATTGCTGTGTCCCGTGATGCGACATTCTGACAAGCAAAGTCAATGGAGAAATCAGATCGAAGCAGCTATAGAAAGTGCCCAAGCGGTAATAGTTTTAAGCTGGAAGGATGCAACAAAATGGACAATACAAAACTGGTATCGGTACATGGTGGAACACATTCAATTTGAAATTATGGAAATTAAAATGAATATGATCCATGAAAATAAAGTGGAAAAACTGACGGGAAGATGGGTCAGGGTCAGAGGTTTCATGGCTAGTAGAATTCGAGACCGAGCCATGAAGAACAAATTGGAATCACTCTGCGTTTTGTAAATATGTTGATGTTCCCAGTTTTAAAATATTATAAATTATCACACCCTCACATGGTGGAGGGATTGAATGATTGATGTTGGGTGGCGGGAGCACATATCACTGCACATTGTTTTGTGTTGTGTGTATTTGTTTATTATTATAAAAATCAATAAAAAAATTTTATTTTTAATGGAGAAATCAGATCCACTTAACAACCGGGTTGCTAACTTACCAGCTGCAGTGATTCACTGAGGATAAAAAAAGTTCTCGGAGAGGGGCGGCATGCAAATCTAATATTATAATAATAATAATAATAATAATAATAATAATAATAATAATAATAATAATTATTATTATTATTATTATTATTATTATTATTATTATTAAAACGGGGCAAAACTCACTTATCAAATGTCCCACTTAACAGCAGAAGCCTTGGCCTCAATTGTGATCATAAAGCGAGGATTATCTGTACTGATAAACCAATGAATGGAAGGGAAAGATATACGTACTAAAAACTAACAATATCACCACCATCGTAAGTGCTGAAAATAGCAAGGAAGAAAAATGAGCAAGTGCAACCTACTTTCTTTCTCTTCTTTTTAAATCTGTACACAACTGGGCAAATGAGATATTTCTAGTTCTTTCAACTCTGACTTTCTTAAAGTGCAGGTCCCCTTGAGAACTCATGGGAAGGGAGACTGTTCCCATATTCCCCTCCCGCCTGGTACAAAACCCATCCTTGTTCTTACCAGCCAGTCTTTCTGCCAGCGTAAGGGCATGCACCGAGGGCCTGTAATCAGGTGCATGCTGGGCTTGCTGGGCTGCCTGTTGGTGCAGGTTATACATCGCGCTCAAGGAATTCATGGCGTGGAGAGAATAGCCATTCACTCCATAGTGCTGCATGGTGACATAGGACCTGAAACAACAGAGAAATAAAACTGGTTGGTGGGTTGTTGTTGAGGCAGTGTAGGTATGGAGGCAAAAGAAAAATCAAGAAAATCAAGAATGCTAAAATAATAATAATAATAATAATAATAATAATAATAATAATAATAATAATAACAACAACAACTATTATTATTATTATTATTATTATTATTATTATTATTATTATTATTATTATTATTATTACTATTATTTAGATTGGTATGCCGCCCCTCTCTGAAGACTCGGGGCGGCTAAAAGAAATAGAAATAGAGTCAAATCTCATAATGGATTGAGGGTTCCTTTTTCTGCATAGAGTTCAAAGCATATGTGTTTCATCCAGTTAAGAGCTGCCAACATTTTACTACCACACTCTGGGCATGGCTTATGCATTTTCTTTCAACATCTTTCAGTGCAAATTGGGTGCTTTAGGGTGTAGCTCCATTTTTGCTACCCCACTGTGTCCCGTCCACTGTCCGGGCAGTAGCCCACCCCTGGTTTCATCTTTAATGTCCCATCCAACTATGGATCAGGCAATCATAACAGCAACATCTTACTTCCAAGGTAACTGAGTAAAAGAGGGTAAATGAAATATAAGAGAAACACATTTATCCCTTGCACTGAAGTGCTGAGATGAACTGTTTAGAATGATGGATTGGGAATGGGGAGATCATTTCTTATGTCAGACACAGACTTCTGAAGATAATTAGAACTGCAGAAAAAACAATTGCTACCAACCTGCCTTCCATTGAGGACCTGTATACTGCAGGAGTCAAAAAGAAGGCTGTGAAAATATTTGCAGACCCCTCACTTCCTGGACACAAACTACTTCAACTCCTACCCTCAAAACAACGCTATAGACTAGAGCACTGCAAACCAGAACAACTAGACACAAGTACAGTTTTTCCCCGAATGCCATCACTCAAATAATTCTCTCAACACTGTCAAATTATTTCCTAAGTCTGCACTATTATTAATCTTCTCATTGTTCCCATCACATATCTCCTCCCACTTATGACTGCATGACTGTAACTTTGTTGTTTGTATCCTTACTATTTATGTTGACTGGTTCTTAATATGATTGGATTGTTATTTGCACCTGGACTATCATTAAGTGTTGTGCTTTAAGTGCTGTGATTCTTGATGCACGTATCTTTTCTTTTGTGTACACTGAGGGCATATGCACTGACAAATTCCTTATGTGTCCAATCACACTTGGCCAATAAAATTCTATTCTGTTCTAAACCATATTCTTTTGCTGGAGGATACAGGTTCTGTTTCAGCCTAACCTACCTTGTAAAGTTATTTTAAAGATTAAATAGATAACTGAAATCCCTGCACAATTTCCTGAGTTCTACAGAGTAACAATGAGATATGACAGACACATAAGAAGAGGGAGACCAATATCACCGTGTTGCCATTACGATTATTCTTATTCAGGGTTTCTCCCTCTTGTAGGTCTTTCCATGGGATTGCCAATTCTGTTACCTCCCTCCAGATCATTGATTTTAAAACTTAGTATCTTTAAGAGGTGGACTTCAACTCCCAAATTCACTAGCCACCCATTTGTGAGTTGAAATATATGTATGTATGTATGTATGTATGTATGTATGTATGTATGTATGTATGTATGTATGTATATCAAATTCTGAGTTGTCTAGCATCCCGTTTAGATTTTTTGCTTTCTCTTTCCTTTTGTCTGTTTTTGCAAAACTAGGTAGAAACCTTTATATTTGATAGAAAATGTACCATTTTGCTTGTTCAAAGAAATATTGGTAACAGGTGAACTTGAAAAATTAATTTATGATCACTTTCAAAATAGAAACATCTGTTTTTTTGAAAATGGTAACATTACTTTATACTGATACCATTGGTTCATCAATATGCTTTTATAAGCTGCCCTACTGTTGTAATCCACCCCTGAGTCCTTTGGGATTGGGCGGCATAGAAATCAAATAATTGAATGAATGAATGAATGAATGAATGAATGAATGAATGAACGAACGAACAAACAAACAAACAAACAAACAAACAAACAAACAAACAAACAAACAAACCAGAATTTAGGGTCTAAATCCTATGCATTTCATAAATCTTGTAAAATCTTGTGCATTTCATAAATGAAATCTATTTCATTTGAAATGTAAATTTCATAAATTTGTAAGGAATAAATGAAATACATCAGAATTTTATAATGCATGCTTGAGAAACCATTCTCTACAAAAATACTATTCAAAACAGGTATAGTGCATTCTAATCAATATGTAATTTAAAATCTTAAAACATTTTCTACCTGATCCTATGAGGACTTAATGAACTTGATCCATGAGATGAAGTTTTCATGTAGCTAATATAATTTGACTTTTGCTATGGAAGAGAAATCTGCAACTGGTATAGTTACCATCTTTCCGGTAAGCGATTCAGGATGCACAAATTGTCTTATTTAGACAGTTGATGATCTTCAGAATCGCTACTTTTTAAATGTGTTTTTTATGTTTGTGTGATTTCCTCCAACGTTACAACTTCCAAAACATTGACATAAGAATGAAAAGAAATACACCGAGAGCAAGACTGAAGCTTTGGGTATTT
Organism: Erythrolamprus reginae; assembly: GCF_031021105.1. NCBI lineage: Eukaryota > Metazoa > Chordata > Lepidosauria > Squamata > Dipsadidae > Erythrolamprus > Erythrolamprus reginae. Next base: position 72,345,881 of record NC_091952.1, read on the forward strand.
GTCTGCTGTCGGCTACTGAATATTATTTGTGTACTGCTGAGAGAGAAAATATTACTAGATATAGATTTCGTCTCTAGCCAGTCATCTTATATTTTCCAACCCTGGAAAATAGGTAGCCTCTAGCTGTAGCAGTCATTTTATTCTTGAAATCCAGCCTCTCCTTGGCATTTTGGGTCTTTCCATATTAGGGAGATAGAAAGTAGCTTTCTGTCATTCAGCTGAAACCACTGCTCAGCTATTCTGCGTGATGGTCCTGCAAGGCCCTTTTCAATAATTATGGCATAAAGTTCCATCTGCACATAATAAAAGACTTATGAAAACTGGACAGAGGAGCTGTTTATTGCTCTTTCCTCTGTGTTTTCTTTTGCCCTATAGATCAGAGCTGTCAAAATCTTATTCCCAATATTGTACTTTGTATGGCTTGTAGACAGATTTTATTCTTTATGGTCTGGTCACAATCATGTACTTTCTGTATCTGGAAGGAACAGGGGCAGGAGGGAAATGCAGGAAAACAAATGGCTCCCTTCCCCCAAAAAATGTTAACAACAAGGCATCGATGGCTGGGAAAGAAAGTCACACTACATATACTGACAGTGAACTCACTTCCCTGAACCTAATCAAAGCATCTTCATTTATATGAGAGGCAAAGAGAATCAGAGAAATGCCTGCTTTTGCAGAGGTGCAGGGGTCTTTAAAAAAAAGTTAAGCAAGAGCCAATTATATCCATGCACAGCAATCACATCCCTCAAAAATAATTTTATTTTTAGTTAATTTATTTTATTAATTTATTCTGCTTTTTTGTCTCCAAAGTACATGGTTAGACCCATGAACATGCAAAATCTGAATCTAGGTTTCCTTAGATTTAGGCCAACACAACTTTCTTTACGCTTCACAGAATATTTCTCAACGTTTCGAAAGCAAGAGATATAACCCTAGAAAAATGCTCTTGATTCCAGTGTGATGAAGTTGTCAATGTAACAAGTTGATGATGGCAGAAAACAGTCAATATTCGAAACATACATTGGTCATCTAGTCCTTCTTTCATTATGAAAAGGTGAAGAGATCATAATGCTTCTTGTGTAAATTTTGAATATGACAACTTTTCTACAAAACTGCAATAGAATGCCCAATTTTGATAATTTTTACTCTGTGATGTGAGAGAGTCGGACTTCAATGAACAACATTCAGAGAGATAAAAAATGTACAGGAACGGCATTTGACCAGCCTAATAGTCAGACATTACTGCAAAATTCAGAATTATTCTTACAAAAATGTCTATTTCATTTAATGATTTAACAAATATATCCAACGTAAGTGGCTAGCCAGCAACATCTAACAATTAAAACCCCAAACAAACAAACAAAAACAGAATCAAAAGCAACATTTAATAGATGATGCCCTGTGAAAGAAATAAAAGGTCTACTAGGTTAGAGACACATCATAAGGGAGTACTTCTTCAGAGAAAGTTGCACAATCACAATGTGACACACACCCATTAAATTACTGTATTCTTCAGACTGTAAGACACATCTTTTTCCTCCCTAAAAGAAGCTGAAAATTTGGGTGCATTTTATACTTTGAAACTCTTATACACCTTTTTTCCAGCCCTAATGAGGTGCCAATGATCTTCTGGGCTCTTACTGGGTTGCAGGCTTGTTTTCATTGCTACTTTCTCGAAAGTATGTTTTTTCTAGCCCTAAGTCTTTGCAGCATTGCTTCTTGCTCAGAATAAGGCTTTTTAAAGCCCTAACCAGGGGATAAAATAATGTGCTGAAGCTGACCAGACTAAGAATGCTAGCCAGATGCATACCTGTTTTTCTCCCTATTTTTCTCCCCCAAAACTAAGGTGAATCTTGTACTCCAAAAATACAATATCTGCTGCACTTTAAGTTTTTTATCTGAGTGATTGAATAGGCAGGTAGAGCTGTTTGGAATGGGAATTTAAACCAGCTGGTGCAGTGATTTGTGAAAGTTTCCCATTGTTTAATATCTCAGAATGGTTGTTTTCAGGTGGTTTTCCTATCAAAAATTATGCTAGCTGAGTTACCTTCTGCCTTCCTTGTGCCTTACTTGATAAATCTAAGGTTACCCAAAAGAAGGCAATGTTTGCATTTATTTTTTTTACTCTGGGCTGCCCTAATCATTGTCCAAATTCTAGCTACTAATTGGCATAATGATATAACTGTGGAGATGGAAAGTCATCATTGTTAAGATATTCATGAACTGGGAGAGCCAGTGTTAGCAAGGTCGACCAATGAATAGGCATAACAACTAAGTCAGCCAGTGAGAGCTAAACACATCTGAGTCTGTGCAGAAAATCAAAACTGAGAATTTCAAGGCTGGGTGTGGCTCAGTTCACTCTGCTAATAGTATTATAAATTTATCTGTTATTATGCTTATAAAGAAGTTATTGAATCCAGCTGAATCAGTCATCTCTATGTGCTTCTGGTTTTGATTTTGCAACAAACTTTAATAATCATGAGGATTGAATATAATTCTGAAAGAGTCTTTAACACAAGAAAAATACAATAAAAGCAAAACGGGCTTTAAGTTTAAAGAAGGCATTATCTGGCATTTATTCAAAGTCAGGAAAAAGAATGACCTGGGAAATTATAGGCAGATGCTTGGCTGAATTTGCCACTAAATATTACTAGGAACAATTAGTTTAAAGAAGATTATTTAAAGAATAGATTGCTAGACTATAAAAGTGTTTTGTTTCTTGGCAGCATGTTGCAGCAGGAGGATAGAATTGATAGAATTGGAGGATATTCTGTTCTCATGAGTGAACCGGACGAACAGGACTTAACCTGAATAGAAAATTGGTTAGAGATGAAGAAATGTTTCTAAACTAAATAGACAGCTTGACAAAGTCACAACTTTTTCCTATGAGACTTGGAGGGAACTCTTATACACTATCAGAAAGAGAAGATCTACCTTAAAAAAAAGAAGAAGAGGAAAGTTAACCATCTGCTTATTGTGTCTTTAAACAGAGTTTGGCTTGAACCACCCTTTGGTGAGAAGACACTTTCAAGGAATGAGTTGGTCACCGAAGGGTTGTCTATATGACAGGTAACATGATCAGAAGATGAATATTTTAATGAGGAGATTAAATCCTTCTCCTCAGGGTGATTTAAATCTAGGAAAATGGGTTGTTATTGTTGTTAGTTGTGAAGTTGTGTCTGACCCATCGCGACCCCATGGACAATTTTCCTTCAGGGTTTCCTGTCCACTACCATCCTCTGGAGTCCATTTAAGTTCACGCCTACTGAACATGTTCTAAAAAAAAAAATCAGGAATGCATTACATGGAGCCATGCAAAATATGGCTAATAAAAGTACAATTTTATTCTACTTTTATTGTACTTGTGCTTTAAGTACAAGTATAATAAAAGTACAATTTTCAAAGATGAGAATAATCAAATAAACTATTTTGTTGACAACATTTTCCATTCATTGGCTTTAATGATCAATGACATGACATTTAATTTTTACTATGGCCCCACAGTGTTTTTGATATCTGCCGTAGGAGTGCTGCTCAAAGATTAAGTCTTCAGTCTAAAAAAAAAGGTCATAGATCCATGCTTTTAAAAAGGACTGACTGAAAGCATTCCTGAGACAGTTCCAGGTTTAAAATGTGAGTGTATAAACCTACAGCAGCACAATTCTTGTTCCTGAAAAAAGAGGCCAGGATCAGAGATTTCATACTGCATGTAACTCATCATGAAATATCTCCCCCATATTGCCCCACTTCATTTTAAACCTTTGAAGTTCCTCCTGTTAACAGCTGTTTTGCTCAAAGGAAAGGAGAATTGTTTGTTGATTAGAACCCATATAAGAATGTAATAAAGAATTATTTTTTAGAGCCATTTGTTTATGGGGAGTTGAAGACAAACTGAATCGCGCTCAGGCACATTTAACTTCCCATTTACCTCCTTGCCACATTCCTAGCAGAATAAATTAAATATTTAAAAGACAGTGTGCAGCAAATTTCTTGTAAATGGTAGAGGCCATTTGTCAAGCCGCTACGGTGTTTTGCAAGCTGTCGAATTGTGCTTACATTGGTTAAAATAATCTTTATATTTCATTAAGCAACCAAATAAGCTGATCTTCCCCACTGGCTGTATAGATGGCTTTAATTTTCAAAATCTGCAAATGCATCTTTTATGTCGCTTGGTGGCTGGAGGGCATTGGTAATGCTGCAGCCAATTGGAGAATAAGCAGGGGCATTTGATTAGGCGGTGTATGATATAAATTAACATTGTGCAGTGAAAAAGAGCATATCTTAAGTTGTCCTTGGCACATTGGGGGATTGATCCTTCACCTCTCCATTAATAACGACTGCTACTGTTGTTACTGTTTTCCTACAGATGAGAATAAGAAGAAAACATCACTAATAAATCCAGATGATGTCCATCATTATTGATATTTGTTGATAATCAGTGACATGATGATGATGAAGATGATTGATTATCTATCTACCTATCTACCTATCTACCTATCTACCTACCTATCTAATTATCTATCTATCATCTATCTATCTATCTATCTATCTATCTATCTATCTATCTATCTATCTATCTATCTATCTATCCGACTTCTATGCCACCCAATCCCGAAGGACTCAGGGCGGTTTACAAAGTAATATAATAAATACAAAAAGATACAAGCAATAAAAGTCGAATATAATATATCTAAAACTAAACCCCGTAATAAAACCCATGTGTATAAAAAAACCAGTCATAATCCTAAGCATACACACCATTCATACAGTTTGCCCACGAAAGATGTACCATTCATGGCCTGCCGGCAAAGCCAGGTCTTCATGGCCTTGCAGAAGGCCAGTAGGGTGGGATCAGTATGGACATTGGGAGGGGAGGGGAGTTGGTTCCATAGAGGCGGGGCAGCCACAGCGAAGGCTCTCCCCCACGGCCCCGCCAGCCTACATTGTTTAGGATGATGATGATGATGATGATGATGATGATAGCATTGATAATGTTACCCAGTCAGGTAATGAAACTCTGCAAGGAAACAACCAAGCTCATAGAACACCAAGGGCTCCAGAGTCCACATCCAGATGAGAATTAGGGTACATGGGAGGATCCCTGGAGAATTGTAATTCTCCAGGGTCATACCCAGGCGGTATCTCAAGGTGTGTGCTGTGGAAGGAAGAGTGCCCCTTATGCCAAATGGGAATTCATCATCAAGGTTGTTGCTGATGTGAGCAACCTGTAGTGTTGTTGTTGTTGTTGTTGTTGTTGTTGTTGTTGTTGTTATTATTATTATTATTATTATTATTATTATTATTATTATTATTATATTTGTATGCCGCCCCTCTCCAAGGATGGAGGGTTGGGCATCTCTTTCTCAGATTCTGCTTTTGATCAGATAAGATATCTGCTTGACCAAATAAAAGGGAAAGAACTTGTAAAGGGAAAGAATGCTTCATAAGGTAGGATGTGTAGAATTTATTTCAGCATCATTCTTTTGAAGGCTTGGGGATACTAATTCATTGATTAGATGATTCTTTCTCTCTCTTGCTGTGACGATGCGGTTGTTGTAATTGTTTCCAGTATTTTAGTGGTGACACTTTCTCCTCATTTTTTTCTACCGCTTTTCCTTCGATCGGAGCAACATAGAATATTTACTAAAATCAATCCATCCTCTGATCTTATCTGTGGCCTGCTAATGTAAGATTTTCTTCCTATACAATTAAATCTAATTAGTGTGTTTTGATTTGTGATTCAGAGGGAAAGCATCACCCCCTAGATTCATCACCCCTAGATTCATCACCAGAAGCATTTACAAAAAGCGTAAGGGTACAATTCTCCTGCCTTCAATGTCCAGTTATTATCATGCAGAATATTTATTTACTTTCTGTTCTTCTTTCCTCCTTTTTTCCTTCCTTATCAGATATTTTAGTCTTATTATAAATTAATCTTGCCTGCCTTGATGAAAATCCTTCCTTCCTCCCTCCCTCCCTCCCTTTCCTTCCTTCCTCCCTTCCTTTCCTTCCTTCCTCCCTCCCTCCCTCCTTTTCCTCCCTCTCTTCCTTCCCTCGTCTTCCTTCCTTCATCTCTCCCCTCCCTCCCTCTCCTTCCTCCCTCCCTTCCCTCTTCTTCCTCCTTCCCTCCCTTTCTCCCTTCCTCATCAGATATTTCAGACTTGTTGAATGAATCTTACCTACCTTGATGAAAATCTCTGCCATCATTTAAGCATGGAACCACATTCCATTTCTGGTCACATATGCTGCTGGTCGTGCTTCTATAGACCAATTATGCTTCCCCTTAGCTACTTCGACTTTAATATTCTAATAGTAATTAAATGATCTGAGCCACAAAAATGGTGCAGTTTTATAAGTTCTGAATAATTACCAATTCTGTAATTCGTTGAGCTTCAATAATCCCTGATATTTTCATTCTCTATTAGGGAAGGATAGTATATTTCAGCACAAAGACTTAAATGTCACCCTTGGATTAATTCAAAAGTCCTCACTGAGCAAACTATACCCAAACTAGGACTAGAACAATTTCTTTCATCTGTTACAACCTGCAGGCACATGTGCAGAAAATAATTACTGGGTGTTGGGATGGGGCAGAAAAATAGCAAAAAAAGAGAGACGTACACCATGTTGGGAACCCCCAAAGCTTTAAGATAATGCTGTGGCCTTCAACAAAATTGTTTCTTCATCCTTGCTTGCTATATGTTGTGGTTGGCTCTGGCCCAGCTCCTGCCCCAGGGAATGTGGAGGTGGAGGCAGTGGAAACATCAACATGTCCTAGGCCTGTTTTGTTGCCGGCAGAGTCAGGGAATGCAGTTTCCTCGGATGAAGAAGAAGTTGGGGGTGACTTGGAAGAGGGGGGCTTGGCACACAGCCCTGGAAGCCAATCACCATTATCTTCGGTCGATTCGGATGCCGAAGTGTTAGACCCACACAGGCGCAGACTTATGCATCGAAGAGACCAATTGAGGAAATATTACAGGAGATAAGAGAGGCCACCTGTGTTTGGGTGGGGCTCCAGTAATTAGAGCTGCTGCTATAAATAGCATGCTAGTTTGGCCATTGTGGAATATTATCTGATTGCAGTTTTCACACCTTTGACATCAAAGCAGAGTAACGTGTGTGTGTGTGTTTCACTTTGTGGGAAGAAGGAGGGTTGTGACGTTTCTTCACAGCTACTAGCTAAGTACTTAAGGACTGATTAAGGGACTTGTACAGCCGACAAGGTTGTTTTGGGGAAGAGTGCTCTTTCCAATACAAAAAGGGTGCTTTGTTTCTTTTGAATTTTGTGATAAAGGACATTGTTTTGAATTTTCAAACGTGTGTGTGTCTGAAATTTGTACCCGTGAATTTTCGGGAGGCTTCTACCAGAGAGCCCGGCAGAACACTATACAAGATAAACATTACTCTCACTGTATTATGCTTTTTGTTAGTAAGTGAAAAACATATTCCACTTAGAGACATCAGTCACCATACACATGCAGTTACATATCTGGAAGGGCTCTAAATAAATGATTTCTGCAAGATGTCTTAAATTTTTCAGGTCTAAAGTCTCCACAATTCCCATAATATAAATGATTTCTGAGCCCTAATGTAAGTTCTCTGTTCCTCAGAGGATAGGTGATATCTCTGGAAACATTCTGTATTATAACATTCATAGGGATATAAATAAGATTTACAGATAACTCTCAAATTCACCCAGACTATATATGTACAATAAATCAGGGTTCAAAAGATTTCCCTTTAAGATATTAAATAAAGTTGCAGAGGTAAAGAAGACATTAGGTTGGTTAAACAATTTTAAATTTCAGTATAGTTTAGATAATTATTGAATTTATGTACCATCACAGTCATTAAACTATTGGCAGTCCACAAAAAAATTACAACATTAAATATCCACGGAACAAAACAATAAAGTGTTTATGATATAACAACGTATTCATAAAAAAACAAAACAAGATTCACTCTAAATCAGAGGTCCTCAAGCTTGGCAACTTTGAGACTAGTGGACTTCAACTCCCAGAATTCTCCAGCCAGCTATGCTCTGGGAGTTGAAGTCCACAAGTCTTAAAAGTTGCCAAGTTTGAGGACCCCTGCTCTAAACCAAAACCATCTCATTAAAATTCACACAAAGACATCTCAATTATGAAGCCCTGCAGAAGAACTCTCTCTCAACCAACTTCCAAAATGCTTTTACTGTTTAGTCTAATCTAAGAAAAGGCAGTTCAGTGACGTGAGAGGTTCAAGAAAAAGTGGTTCTGAAGACTCCTTGGCACCTTAGAAGTCAGGATTGTCTGATCTTGGGCTTTTAGCAAATGAGTAAATAGATCCTGACAGGTTCATGCCAATTATTTTATTATCTTAAAATGAGCCCCAGTAGCACAGTGGTTAGAATACAGTATTGCAGGCTATTTCTGCCCACAACCAGAAGTTTGATCCTAATTGGCTACATGTTGATTCAACTTTCCATCCTTCAGAAGTCAGTAAAATTGGGGGCAATATGCTGACCACCCAGCGACTGTTGTGAAGCACTATGGAGCTGAATATAATGCTAGGTGTTATTGCTATTGTTAATTTTTGTGTGAGTGAATTATCTATTATTTATTTATTTATTGTTTGTTTGTTTATTTAGTCCAATACACAATAATACACAATGAAGGTAATAGAGGACACCTTTGAGGAAATAGAGTTAGAGAAAAAAATAGAAGAGAGAATATAGGATAAAATAAATCGATGAGAGAATAGAAGAAAGATATAGGGATAGAAGAGAAGATATATGGGATATAGGAGAGCTTATCTATCTATCTATCTATCTATCTATCTATCTATCTATCTATCTAATCTAATCTATCTAATCTATCTAATCTATCTATCTATCTATCTATCTATCTATCTATCCTATCTATCTATCTATCTATCTATCTATCTATCTATCTATCTATCTATCTATCTATCTATCTATCTATCTATCTATCTATCTAATTTATATGCCGCCAGCTCCTCAAGGATTCTGGGCAGTTTACAACAAATAAAAGCAATATTTAAAAGAACAATTTAAAAAATAATTACAAAACCCTAGCCATGCATATCTCTCAATATCCCTCATGGCTGGATCTAGATAGTATCATATTCAGTTAGTGGCCAGGCCTGCGAGAAAAGCCAGTCTTTATAGCTTTGTGGAAGGCCAGTATATTGGGGAGGGTACAGATCTCCGGGCGCAGCTGATTCCAAAGAGCCAAAGCCACCATAGAGAAGACCCTTCCCCGGGGCCCCACCAGTTACCATTGTTTGGTTGACGTGACCCGAAGAAGGCCAGAAGGCTTTAATGAAATAATTGCATTTTCTGTCAAAAAAGAGCCTGCAGGGAGGGCCGATGGAGGCCAGGAGAAGCCGTTTCCACCCTCCTGGAGACTTGAGGAAACCTGCCAGAGCCTAGGGAGGACAAAAAAAGGGGGGCCTCCTAGAAGTTCCAGATTTTTGACCCCACCCCTGGTCATGTGCATATGCATGGGGGAGAGGGAGCATGGATCACACATGCATGTGCAGGGAGGAAACATGGGGGTGTCACACGCGCATTGTGTTATGGATACTGGCACAAGTAGCGGGTTCCTACCCGATATGGGCCACACTGCACACCAGTTATAAAACGGGAGCTGCACCCACAACTCTGGGTGTCTGGCGTGCGTGCGTGCATGCGTCCCAGTGAGATTTTGCTTCTGTGCATGGGCAGGAAGCAAAATCTCATGAGGGGATGTGCAAATGCACGAGATTTTGGTGGGTTTTTTTGCTTCCGTGCATGTGCAGAAGCAAAGAAATTGCTGAAATCTCTCTCTCTCTTGCATCTTCTTGCCACATTTTGCTTCCTGTGCATGCGCAGAAGCAAAATCTCACCAGGACACACACACATACACATGCCAGATACCCAGAGCTGCATGCGCAGCGCACCAGGAGTGGCAGGAGCGGCAACTCCTGCCTGCCTGGTATGTGTGCTTTTGGTACACAACAAAAAGGGTAGCCATCACTGCTCTGTATACTGACCATTTCTGAGGAACCCAGAATGGATTGCTCCTATTCTTCCACCAAAGGGTCAATTTTCCAGGTCTAATACAGGGTGCATTCCAAAAGTAATGCAATTTTTAAAAAAGTAATTTATTGAACAGATTTGTACAAACACTTAAAATTCTTCAAAGTACTGTCCTTGGGCCTCTACACATTTTTTCAACTATGCCATGACCGGTACGCGCCCTGAAAGGCGTCTTCGGGGACCTCTCGCAAGGTCTTCATCAAAGCTGATTGGATCTCTTCTATGGACAAAAAACACACCTTGCCACAACGCGCTCCGAGTCCACGGGTTCCTGGCCAAACACCAGGTGCCAACACTGCCCCCCCCCCCTATAGTCCTGATGTTGCCCCAGCAGACTTCTTTTTGTTCCCAGCCCTGAAAGAAACCCATTTTTCATCCATAGAAGAGATCCAATCAGATGTGACGAAGCCCTTGCGAGAGGTCCCCAAAGACACCTTCCAGGGCACGTACCGGTCATGGCAGAATCGCTGGAAAAAATGTGTAGAGGCCCAAGGACAGTACTTTGAAGAATTTTAAGTGTTTGTTCCAATCTATTCAATAATTATTATTTTTTAAAAAAAATATGCATTATTTTTGGAACGCACACTGGATATTGACTGCATTTTAAACCTTCCTGTGCCTTGGCCACTGTGAATGTTTGCAAAAGCCCACAAGAGTTCCTGTTTAGAATCACCATCTCTGGTTTCATTGGCACCTATATTTTAAGGAGAAATCCTACGGGTATCTACTCAGAGGTAAATCCTGCTCAACTCAATCAGATTTGCTTATTGACGCAGAACAATAACCTCATATTAGAAGTCCAGATCTTTCCACTTTGAAGTAAATTCCATATGGGTATCTTTCTACTTATTCCTTTCCATTTACCCAGGCAAAAGTGGAGGTAATTGCAGCCTTAGGTCAAGGTGCTTTCCGGCCAAAGATCAAGTGTGCCTAGTCCTTGTATACAAAGAGGTAGAGGGTCGGGTTGCATCACAACAAAGGAGCTGTGAGACTTTCCTTTTCTTTTTTAAGACCCGTAGAACAACATCCAGGTTAACAACGCCCCACTGCTTTGTAGATAGGCTGGATTACAGCTCCTGTCATTCGTAGCCTATCCTACCTGACAATGTGTGGCAAAGAGAAAGGTTTCATCAATGTGTAACTTGACCGGTGGGGAAAGGGGAGAATTAGAGAAGGCAATCCAAAGCAAAAGAACCAGGGTAGAACAGAGACGGAAATAGCCAGGACGAAAATGCCCCCCTTGACCTCTGAACGCTGAGCAGGGACCCCTTCTCCAAAATCGGACAGAGAAACAAGATAAACCAGTGAGTGCAGCCAGGGAGAAAAACGTAACAATTCCTATATTTAAGTATAATTAACATAAAGTTAATCCAGTGCAGTAGAGTTGGCATCGTCGTCGCTCTTCCTGCGTTTTATACTCTTCCCTTTCGTTACCTTTAAGATTACAATGCAATAGCAATTCAGTCTATGATTTTTTTTTTATTATTATTATTATTATTTCTTGTTTGGCAAAGGAAAGACTCATGAAAAGAAGTAGCTGCAAAGGTAATTGCAGCTAAACACATTTAGTAGGATAGATGTCATTAGCAGGCTGGATGGGGGAATATTATGTTGCGTTTGGGATTCTAATTCCATATGTTACTAACGCCCTTAGAAGCCTTAAAACCAGATTAAAATTTTAAAGTAACAGTGTGCGTGTGTGTGTGAGAGAGAGAGAGAGAGGGAGGGAGGGAGAGAAAGAGAGAGAGAGAGAAAGAGAGAGAGAGTTTTCTTAGAAAGATGGAAGAAATGGGCACTTTAGTTATTTGTTATTTATTTATTAGACTTTTATGCCGCCCTTCTCAAATGATAAATACAATACAATACAATTGTATAGAAATCTAATATTAAAATACTATAAAAACTAAAAGATTTAAAAACTCCATTTATTCCAACACAAGCATCCACCTTCGTCTAATCTAATCACTTATGGCATCGGCCGGAATTTGACCTTGGTACTCATGGCCCCCATGCCTGCCAGCAGAGATAGGTTTTCAAAACTTTGCAAAAGGCCCGGAGGGAGGGGGTGGTGTGTAGCTCCAGAGGGAGTTCATTCCAAAGGGACGGGACCACCACAGAGAAGGCTCTTCCCCTAGGTTCCACCAGACAACATTGTCTGGCCGATGGGACCTAGAGAAGGCCAACTCTTTGGACCTAACTGGCCGTTGGGGTATATGAGGCAGAAAACAGTCCCTTGGGTAATCTGGTCCTAAGCCACGTAGGGCTTTATAGGTAATAACCAACACCTTAAATTGCATCCGGAGACTGATTGGCAGCTAGTGCAGCTCATGGAGTGTTGGACTTACATGGATGTACCTAGATGTACCTATACCCACAACAGCTCATGCGGCTGCATTCTGGATTATTTGAAGTCTCTGAACATTCTTTAATGGTAGCCCCATGTGGAGCACATTGCAGTAATCGAGCTGCAAAGTGACGAGGGCATGAGTGACTGTGAGAAGGGACTTCCTATCCAAATAGGGCCATAACTGGTGCACCAGGCGAACCTGTGCAAAGGTCCCCCTAGCCACAGCTGAGAGATGTTCTAATCTCAGCTGTGGATCTAGGAGTACCCCCAGATTATGGACCCACTCTTAGGGGGTTAAAATCCCTCTGCAGGGTTATGGATGGACAGATGGAACAGTCCTTGGGAGGCAGAACCCACAGCCACTCAGTCTTGTCGGGGTTGAGTTTACTAAGGCTTTGGCTTCGTCTGTGTGCAAATTTCTGTAACAGCCCTAGTCGAATTAAATGCCACAGGATGTTTAAAGGCTTGTGACCCTGGGTGGTCTACTGCCCAGATGGGGGAAACACAGTGGGGTAGCGAAAATGGAGCTCCACCCCAGAGCACCCAATTTGCACTGAAAGATGTTGAAAGAAAATGTATAAGCCACGCCCACAGTATGGTAGCAAAAATTTTGGTAGCCCATCACTGCATGTGACTTTATTACGGACCATAAAGGCAAGAAGTTAACCCTGCTGTTCTGTTTAAGAAAAGTAACAAATCTTATGTTCCCGGGTCACCCTGACCCGGACCGAAAACTCTTCATTTGCAGTGCTTATGTTTGGTCTTTTTGAAAGCTTTTTTCACTTGGAAAGTAGTCTGAACATTTCTGCACACAATGATATGAAAATTGAAATGAAAAAAGTAAATCTTATTGGTTTATTTTGCGGATATAATGCACGCCCCCCCTGTTTTTGTGAAACTTTTTCAATTTATGGATAGTTTTGCTTGCAAAATGCATTCTATTTTACTAAAGTTGGTATGGGATTGGTAGCTTGAACATTTCTGAACATAATGATATGAAAATTGAACTGGAAAAATTGATGCATATTGGTTTATTTTGTTGATGAAATGCACGCCCCCCCCGTTTTTTTAAAATAGTCTTCACTTTATGGATAGTTTTGCTAGCAAAATACATTCTATTTTACTAAAGTTGGTGTGGGATTGGTAGCTTGAACATTTCTGAACATAATGATATGAAAATTGAACTGGAAAAATTGATGCATATTGGTTTATTTTGCACATAAAGTATGCCTCAATTATTTCAATTTATATAAACATTATGCTGTTAATTTCAAACTTACATACTTTTTTTTAGTAAAATGGATTTGTTTCATAAAATTAGTTCTCTGGCTACAATGTGGTTGATTTTCAAAAGGATATTCCAAATATTTCTAGACAAATATGTATAAACAGTGACAATAATGGCACACAGCAAGGCCGAGGGGGGGTGGCCCTTTTGTGGCAAAAATAAACCAATAAGAACCATTTTTTTCAGTTCATTTATATTTTTCTTATATTCAGAAATGTTCAATTTAGTATATCAAACCTTTTGGGGGAAAATTCCTTAGGGATTTGTAGCCTTAAAAAATAGAAATTGACACGAAATTAAAAAAGGATGGGGGGAGGGGCTTTTTGATCAAAATAAAAATATAAGTCTCAATTTTTCCAGTTCAATTTTCATATGATTATGTTCATAAATGTTCAAACTAGTTTTCCAGTTGAAAAAGTTTTCAAAAAGATCAAATTCAAGTACCTAAAAAAAATATTTTTGGTCCGGTCACATACGAACAGAAACAGATTCAAAGTTATGATTTTTTTTTGCCCAGAAAACAATTAGCCACCACCCCAAAAATATTTTTTGATGATCAGCATTGTTAAATTGAGTAAATGAATGCCTAAGATTTTAAAGAATATTTCGGATTTGGAGCATAAAAAAATAAAAAGTGAAAATGGTTGCAAGCAGCCAAGGGGGGGGGAGGCCTTATTTCTGATGTTAAAAAACCAATAAGAATCATTTTTTTCAGTTCCTTTATATTTTTCTTATATTCAGAAATGTTCAAGCTACCAATCCCACACCAATTTTAGTAAAATAGAATGCATTTTGCAAGCAAAACTATCCATAAATTGAAATTTTTTTCACAAAAATGGGGGTGGCGTGCATTATATCCGCAAAATAAACCAATAAGATTTACTTTTTTCATTTCAATTTTCATATCATTGTGTGCAGAAATGTTCAGACTACTTTCCAAGTGAAAAAAGCTTTCAAAAAGACCAAACATAAGCACTGCAAATGAAGAGTTTTCGGTCCGGGTCAGGGTGACCCAGGAACATAAGATTTGTAACTTTTTTTGCCCAGCAAAAACTAAGCCCCCCACCCCCCAAAAAAAATTCTCATAGAGAGAACCCCTGAAATGATGAACCAACATGAAATTTCAAGTTTCAGATATGCAGGGAAAATTTTTTGCAGGGACTCAAACTTGGCTTCGGGTCACATACGACCCAAACAGAACAGCAGTTAAACTACTACTTTTTCTATACTTCCTCTTTCAAAGCTGTGTATCTGAAATGAATGTTTATTCCAGCTGTCCTCTATCTAATCTCCTCAAGCTTTAACTTTCAGCTATAACTTTCATCGCACTTGAACAGCCTAGTCACTGGAATTCCCTGAACTTCATTTACACCATTAAGTGGCACCTAATTGTAGAAGTCGGCTTCATTCTTTCAACATTTGGAAGTGTATCATGGTCATATCTGGAGATATTTTCCAGGAATCTTCTCGTGTAAAGTAAAAGAGCATCAGTAATCCCAGAATTGAACTTTTTGGTTTGGGATTATTCTCCTCCTATTCTGCAAGGACTTTTATATTCCCTCTTTTAAAAGGGCTGAATAAATATTAGGTTATTATTATTATTTTATTATTTTATTAAATTTATATGCCCCCCAGCTCCCAAAGGATTCAGGGGGGCTTAACAATAGAATAAAATATTAAAAACATCTTAAGCATTAAAACAATTTAAAATCCATGCATATCATTCCATGGCTGGATCTCACCGATTACAACCACAAGATCAATTACCATAAAATCTAGGTCTTAACTGCTTTTTGGAAGGCCAATAGGGTGGGGACAATCCTGACCTCCAGAGGTAACTGGTTCCAGAGATCCAGGGCAGCCACAGAGAAGGCCCTCTCCCAGAGGCCCACCAGGCGTCACTGTTTAACTGATGGGAATTGGAGGAGACCAACTCTGTGGGATCTCACCGGTTGCTGGGAGTTGTGTGGCAGAAGGCGGTCTTGAAGATAACCTGACCCTAAGCCATGTAGGGCTTTAAAGGTAATGACCGACATCTTGAATTGTCCCAGAGACCACAAGGGAGCCAATGCAACTCGCAGAAGATTGGTATAATGTGGATGTATCTAGCTGCACCCACAACAGCTCATGCAGTGGCATACAAATCTAATAAATCAAATCAAACCAAATCAAATTCTGGACCAATTGTAGTCTCTGAGCACTCTTCAAGGGTAACCTCATGTAGAGCGCATTGCAATAATCTAATTGTGAGGTGACAAGGACATGACTGACTGTAAGGAGTGTCTCTCGATCCAGGTAGGGTCGCAGGTGGTATACTAGACAAACATGTGCAAAGCTCCCTCTAGCTATCACTATCAAATGTTCTTCTAGTTTTAGCTGTGAGTCTAGGAGGACACCCAAATTTTAAACCCATTCTGTGGGGGAAAATGTCTCTCCCCCCCAAGAGACAAGGATTGACAGTTGACGTAGTCTTTAGGAGGCAATATCCACAACCACTCAGTCTTGTCTGGGTTAAGTCTAAACCTGTTGACTCCCATCTAAACTCTAACAGCCTCAAGGCACCGGCACATCACATCCACTGCTTCACTGAATTGACACAGAGTGGAAATATATAACTGGGTATAACTCACTCCGAATCATCAGATGACCTCACCCAGTGGTTTCATGTAGATATTAAATAGAAGGGGGAGAGGAACAAACCCCGAGGTACCCCACAAATGAGGGGTCTAGCAGTTGATCTCTGTCCTCCTGCTAACACCGACTGAGATCGACCAGAGAGATAGGAGGAGAACCACCATAAGATGGTGCCTCCTAGCCCCAACTCTCTTAGTCATCACAGAAGGATACCATGGTCAATGGTATCAAAAGCAGCTGAAAGTCAAGTAGCACCAAAATTGATGGGCTCACCAGAGATTATCCATCAATTTGACCAAAGCAGTTTCTGTGCTGTAGCCAGACCTGAAGCCACATTGAAAGGTGGTCCAGATTATGTTTCATCCAATAACCATAGGAGCTGGAGTGCCACCCTTTCTCAACAACCTTCCCTACAAAGGGTAGGTTGAAGACTGGACAAAAGTTTTTTTAATTCAGTTGTGTCCAGGGACCACTAAAGGAAGCACACAAATATTTAAGGAAGTGTACAACCACTTCCTTTAATGGTTGCGGAAAGGATCCCTAACTCAAGGATGCATTAACTAATGCCTGGAGCCAGCCTCGTCTCACCCCTCCTGCTGTCCAAAACCAGCCAGGAGGGGCATGGGTCCAACAGACTACTGAAGGAACTCATCACACCTATTGCCTTACCCACTTCCTCAAGAGTCACAGATTCAAATTAATCTCACACAAAGGGACTAAGACCTGCCCCTGTTATCTCCATTGAAATTGCCCAATCAGAGTCGAAGTCCATCTGAATCTGAGTCTCTCCTCCCCCCGTGATTCAGACCCTGAACTACTTGGGTCAGATCCATGGTTGTCATTGAAGCAATGAATATTTGCCGAGTCATGGCAAATTAAAGTCCCCCAGTACCGTAAGTCTGGGGAACTCTACCAACAATCTGGCTACCACCTCTAGCAGCACAGGCAGGGCCATTGTAACACAGCTGGTAGGCAGGTTCATCAGCAATAAGCCCAACGGCAGGGATCCTGTAAGGAAAAATACTTTTGCAGGCAATAATTGCCACTCCTCCACCCCTTCCCTTGGGCACTTCCCTTGTACTTGGGCACATCTCTGAGAGTGGGACGCTCCACTCCTGGTCCAGCCAGGTCTTAGTTATACATGCCAGGTCATCTCCCTCCTCCTAGATTAAGTCTCGAACGAGGGGAGCCTTGTTAACAATAAACTTGGCATTAAGCAACAGCAGCTTGAGAGTAGGGCCCTGACATCCCAAGTCACCAGGTATACGAGATGAGCCCAGTGAACCATATGATGAAGTGGACAAGGCCATTGGAGCTGTGAGTTCCGCCACCTGTTTACTGGATCCGTGTCCCTCCTGGTTGGTCTCGGCCAGCAGGGAGGTGACACGGAGCTGGGTCCAGGAGATTACCAATGCTTCCTTGGGGAGGGGAGTTTTTCCAACACTCTATAAAGAAGCGCTCATGTGCCCCCTCCTCAAGAAGCCTTCCCTGGACCCAGCCGTACTTAATAACTATCGTCCAGTCTCCAACCTTCCCTTTATGGGGAAGGTTGTTGAGAAGGTGGTGGCACTCCAGCTCCAACGGTCCTTGGAAGAAGCCAATTATCTAGGTCCCCAGCAGTCGGGTTTCAGGCCCGGTTACAGCATGGAAACTGCTTTGGTCGCATTGATGGATGATCTCTGGCGGGCCCGGGACAGGGGTTTATCCTCTGTCCTGGTGCTCCTTGACCTCTCAGCGGCTTTCAATACCATCGACCATGGTATCCTTCTGCACCGGCTGGAGGGGTTGGGGGTGGGAGGCACTGTTCTTCAGTGGTTCTCCTCCTACCTCTCTGGCCGGATGCACCTCCCCCGGGCATGTTCAATTTATACATGGTATGTTTGTGTGTGTGTCTGTTAGTATATGGGGTTCTTTTAAATCTTTTAAAAAGTTTAAAGTTATTTGGATTATTTATGATTTGTTCTATCTTGTTGTGAGCCGCCCCGAGTCTTCAGAGAGGGGCGGCATACAAATCTAAATAATAAATAAATAATAAATAACCAAAGGGGCTGTAACAAGTAATCACTTTGAAATAGCGAGTCCTAGTTCCCTGAGAGTAGCCTACCCCACGGCTCTGCCATATCTACCTCTCCCAGTTATAACCATAATATAATGGCTGTCCAACTCCCTTCCCCCACCCCACCACCCTCCTTCCCCTGCAGGCAAAACCTTCCACCCATGCCCATTAGTAATTTTGCATATGTTTTTAAATAATAAGATTTCTCATGTATATTGCTGAATTTACAATGTTGTACGCAGCCCTGAGTCACTTCGAGAAGGGCGGCAAAGAAATCAAACAAACAAACAAACAAACAAACAAAAAAATACTAATACTAATAATTCAAGCCCAATCTCCTCCTGTTTGCACACTCAGCAGAGGGGGCTCCATTTCTTGTCCCTGGGTCTCTCACTCCTCCCCAGTTCAGTCACTTTCCAACCCCTTCACTCTCTCCAATCCATCCAACTCATCATACATACAAAAAAGCACCCTCCCCCCCAAAAACAAAAATATATAATAAATATCAAGCACAGCAGACAGTTAATACTGGGAAATGCAACGAAATGCAGGTAAGGCACGGAAGGCATACCCCCCCCCCACCGCAAACCAGCATGCCCTTGTCTTTTCTTGAGGGGAAGGTTTTCTCCACCTTCTAGGTTTTATGTAGCTTTTTGTCATTCTCCCTCACAATGATGTTGGTCCCACAATTCTCCGCAACGTAGTAACCGGTCTCAGGGGATTTGGTGGTATAGAAACTGACGACAACTCCCCCAGCAAAGATGGCATCAATGTCAGCCAGTAACCACCCCAACAAATTGAAACTGCCTTCACTTGAGGAATCAGTCAGTCTGAGACTCACCGATGACCAGGAGCAACTTCAACCTTTTGGCTCCACTCAAGTTTTGGCTGACGCTTGATGTTGGTTAGCAAGTCTGCTTGATGTTGGTTAATGAGTCCTGGACAAGGGTGCACCTCTTGGCACCGTTCATCTGCATGGGGATGGATGATAGCCGCAGCAGCTCTTTGGAGTCCTTGACACTGGGACCAATGCTCAAAAAAGTCCTGAAGAAGAGTCACCAGGATATGCAGCCACTGCTCAACCGACACTTGCAGTTCCAGCAAGCCATTCTGAGCAACCACCATGCCAGGACTATATAATTTGTCTTCTTCCATGGGGTGCCAGTGTAGGCCAGCTCCTCTGGCTTGCCAGGCAGCCTCTCCAAGAGCCCATTCCCTAAAGCTGCTTCGCCACTTTCCCTGGTGGGGCCCAGCAGCGGCATGCAGTTGAAGCCGAAAGTGCTGACTTTGTTGTCCCATTTCCTCTTGTTGTAGGTGGCCGCCGCGGCAGCAGCAGTGGCAGCAGTTGCCGACATAGCCGGAACAGTGGGCTTAGCTACACAGGGAGCTGATGCCGTGGTGGCTGGAGAAGGCCCCACGGCAGCAGCAGCCAAAGAAGATGCAGCGGTAGCGAAGGAAGATAAAAATAAACATGTAATTAAACCCATATAAACTCCATTTAATTGGTTAATTGAAATTTTAACAAAAGCATTAGTTGCTGGACAGATGGTTCAGTTCTGCCCTACTTAGCCGCCCAGAGTCCCTTGGGTGTTGGGTGGCATACAAATCCAACAAATAAATACATCCTTTTCCAAATAGTTCCCCATACTTCTATGGTATTAGCCTGACCATTAACTGTGATCTCATTGTTGCATAAATTTGTAACAATGACATGACGTTCCAAAGAATAAAAATGAACGAGATGCATTTTATATCTTCTTATAAGCCGCCCTGAGTCCTCGGCGAGTAGGTGGCATATGAATTCAATTAAGTAAATAAAATTAAAAAATCCATTTCACTAGAAATCTAAGCGAGATTTTAGATAAATAAAAAAGTTCAGATGGTGCTAGTTATGGGGGTAGTTAATAATAATAATAATTTAATAATAATTTAATAATTTATTAGATTTGTATGCCGCCCCTCTCCGTAGACTCGGAGTGGCTGTGTCCATTCCAGAAGCTATTGTACACATTTCTGTAGATATAAAAAAAACCTCAACACACATGGTGTCTCCGCACACATAGGTCATGAGTCCTAAGTGTACATATGGGTTTTTACATAAGCTCATTGAAAGTGAACCTGACTTTGCCTGCTGTAGGTAATGGGGTTTCCTTGGATTTAAACTAATTCCCTGCCCCCCAAAAATCAAAGAGATGAGCAATGCACCATAACTATATACTAACTATACTACACATTCTATATTAAATTTCCTGAAACTGGCACACTCCAAACATTCACGTACACACCACTAGGAATTATAGAAATGTGGAAGGTGACAATTGGAGGAAGGTTCGCAGCCCGTGTGTTGCAATACTGGATGGCCAACCCAAACTGAAAATTTGGGATATTCCTTGAAGAACACCAAGCAATTCCTTTCGTTAGCAGTTACAAATAGCAAAACTGTTGTACAAGCATGAAATCTGTCATGTCTATAAAAGGAGAGTGGGCAACAGACAATCTATACTGAATCTCTAATAGAACTTTGTGTGCTTTGTTAACTCAGTTGCTTTTATGCAATTTTGAATGTGGCTATTCAAATTGACATATAGGACAAGGATATTAAAAAGTCATGGGCGATAACTGAAAAGCACATATGGCATGGTGACAGATTCATTTTTAATTCTTAGGTTGTTTTTCATCTGGCCTTTCAATTATAACAATGCATATAATTTACATAATGGTTATGCTTGTTTTGTGTGTTGAATTCTTTAATTAAATAAATAAAAGGAATGCCCAATTAGCAGAAATTATTTGCTCCTTTAGTTAGCATATAATCTGTCACTTCACAAAATCTACTCTGTAAAAGTACCATGAAAGAGGTTTCAGAAAATAAATCAGTGTCTTTTTTTAAATATCTGCCTGTAATAATCAAGTGTAAATAGGAGAAACTCTACTGTAGTGTCTAAGAGTGTCTAAGTCTTGCTTAATTTTTACTTTTATGTTACAACATAAAAGCAAAAATTAAGCGAGACTTAGACACTCTTTTTAATATTGATGACCTCAAGGACTAGACTCTTAATTTTATTCTAGTTAGAAGTGTGTCATCAAAATTAAGGGGTCTATTGGAAATATGACTAACTCTGGCCGAGATCACAAATATTTAAGATCAGAATGTAGGTTGGTCCAGAAATCAAATAAAGTAATTCACAACTTAACAAACATGGAAGAAAAGTTAATTCTTAGCAGCAAAAGGATTTTGGAAAAAAAAATTGGCTGCAGCAGGATGAATCTGTTATGAGTATTACACACAGAATCAAATGGCATGTTTTCTTTTCCATTTAGGCACAATAGTCATGTCAGTAATACAGATATTTCAGATGAAAAGGATAATCTACTTTGCCAGTAGAGGCATGTTTACTCGGCCAATAATTTTGCACTCCTCGGGTTTAAAATGACTGCTTTCTTCCATTTTTTAAAAACTTAAGTTTTATTTGCCCCAGCCGCCTCCTTTTTATTTATGTGAATCAGATTGTTCCTGTCTTCACGTATTTGATTAAACACGCAGCTATGAGCCTGCTGTCTTCGGATCTGTTAAGGAGATGGTCTATATGGGTGGAATTAGTATTATTACTTTGCAATTTTTTTTTATAAAAAGGCTCTGCTTTTTGCATACTGATTTAAAATATGGATTAGGTTCTATTTCTTGGATTAAAATGAATATGGTACTACAGTTTCTTGCAAGTAAATTCCATTAATATCAGAGAGCGGATTAAGGTATGCAGTCTGAGTAGTAAATAGGATATTTTTCTTTTTCCAAAGAGAAGAAGAGTAATATCCTAATCACATATTTCCTTCTGCCGTATGTTGAATGGGCTAAAATTGCCCTCATTTAGAACATTTTTAGCAGTTGGTGGGCAGAAATTAAAATGGCAAAATATTAAAATGGAACACCCTCTCCATATGAAGCAATGTATTTACTTTTCCGTGACTTCGAGTGAGTTTATTTTTTAATTCCCAGTGACTGCCCAGACTTGTCTCGGTAGTTTCTTTGCAATATTTTTTTTCTGGAACTGGTTTGTCATTGCCTCTTTCAAGGACAGAGAGAAAGTGACCAGCCCAAGATCACACAGCTGGCTTTGTCCTAAGGGACGACTAGAACTCAGTGTCTCCCAGTTTATGGCCTGATATCTTAACTACTATATCAAACAAGCTCTCTATACAGCAATATAGAGTGGTACCTCATGATACGAACTTAATTGGTTCCAGGAGGAGGTTCGTAAGGTGAAAAGTTCATAAGACGAAACAATGTTTTCCATAGGAATCAATGGAAAAGCGATTAATGTGTGCAAACCCAGAAATTAGAAACCCGGAAGCCGGACCGCCATCACCAAAGGAGTCTTGAGCCTCCCGTTCTCTCCCCCCCGCCCCTTTGCTGTCCCTGCCTTCCTGGGCAAAGCGCTGGAGAGGGAGGCAAGCCGGACCTTCTTCCCCTCCTCAGCGCTATTCAGAAAAGTTGCCCTGCTGCCCCTGAAGGGTCCTGAGCCTCCCGTTCTCTCCCCCTGCCCCTTCGCCATCCCTGGCTTCCTGGCCGAAGTGCTGGGGAGGAAGGCAAGCCAGACCTTCTTCCCCTCCCCAGCGCTTCGCCCAGGAAAGCAGGGATGGCGAAGGGGCGGATGGGAGAGAACGGGAGGCTCAGGACCCTTCAGGGGCAGCAGGGCAACTTTTCTGCATAGCGCTGGGGAGGGGAAGAAGGTCCGGCTTGCCTCCCTCCCCAGCGCTTTGGCCAGGAAGCCAGGGATGGCGAAGGGGCGGGGGGGGGAGAGAATGGGAGGCTCAGGACCCTTCAGGGGCAGCAGGGCAACTTTTCTTAATAGTGCTGGGGAGGAGCAGAAGGGCCCGCTTGCCTCCCTCCCCAGCGCTTCGCTCAGGAGGACAGGGACGGCGAAGGGGCGGGGACAGGGGGAACACGCTGGCAGTCCGTCTTTGTATTTTTAGCAGGGAATGGGGGAGGAACAAATGGGAAATCCCATCGGGGTAGTCTCAAGGCAGGAGAATCCCTGCATCAGTAAGTTAGCCCACGCACAATTAGAGAGCCCACGGAGCCAGGCTTGTGTTCGTAAGATGGAAATGGTTCTTTAGACGAGGCAAAGAAATCTGAAACCCCGGGTTCGTATCTTGAAAAGTTCGTATGACGAGGGGTTCGTATCATGAGGTACCACTGTACATGCTTTTTAAAGGTTGGGTTGGTAGAACCAATGGCTTCAGGAAAAGTGCAGTGGTTTCAGGAAATAAAGTGAAGGGCCAGATTATTAAAAGACAATATTTTAATATGTTTGTTTCTGGACATTGGCACTTTTAAGTATTTACTACAAGTGAAAATAAAGATGGTATCTCCTTTTAATCAAACCCACCTGATATATTTATGTAGTTTTCTTACTTTTTTCATTTTACTTCTAGGTCTTCGCTAGCAAGCATATTTGCAGAGTGTGGATTAAATAATAATAATCAAAATAGTAGCAATTCATGTGATTCAACCATGGTCTAGTTTTTGCAGGCAGCCTATGGACATGAAAACCAGAAACAATTTTTTATTATATAATTATGGCTGTCGTTTTAACTTTTTAAAAACCATATTCTTGACATGAATGTGCCACATGATTCTTGACAAATGTATCTTTTTCTTTTATGTACACTGAGAGCATGTGCACCAAGACAAATTTCTTGTGTGTCCAACAATCACACTTGGCCAATAAAATTTCTTTTCTATTTCTATTTTTTCTATTTCTATTTCTATTTTTTCTATTTCTATTTCTATTTCTATTTCTATTTCTACTATTTCTATTCTATCCTATTCTATTTTTGGTGAGCATCCTTATAAAAGGCCACAGCCCAGGTCTTTCCTGGTGTTTCAACTACCATCTAGGTCCAATGCTGCTTATCTTTCTGAGATCACTAAAGATTATTCCAACACAGCATACCAGCAAAGAGAATGCCATATTCTTTTCCATATTTCATGTTATTCACACATGAAGCATGAAAGGCAAAAGCCTAAAAATATAGATTGGGAAGCTCTCTGATTGTAAAATCTCAGGATTTTTTTAAAAAAAACAATTGATGTCCACAGTAGTTTTCTTATAGCAAGGCATATCTCACCAACAATGTTTTGGTTGCTGTGCCATCATACATTTTATACACCTTTTTTTTTAAAAAAAAGAAAAGCCACTGGTTTGCAAATCCTGCTCTAAGCAGCAGCACAGAGAACTATTAAACAAGTGATGGATGGCTAAAGCGTTGCCTGTTGTGTTTGGGTATCTTAGCGCAGCTTTTTGGATTCTTAACTTCAGGCCATTCATCTTGAAGTTTCTTCCAGCAGCCAGCAGCATCCGCGCAGATGGATTGGCTTGTTTGGGTTTGATCAATTTGATCCTGACCCTCATACAGAAAAGTCTGCTTGTAATAGCCAGAAGTCTTAATTTGGGTTTGGACACTACGGAAATGTTTTTTTTTTTCCTCTGTAGCTTTTGTTATGATGTGTCTGGTGTTTAGGAAAGATTGATGACTCTAGGGACAAAACCCATTACAGTTATCCACAGGCTACAGAGACCAATGCTGTGTTAAAAATAAAAATATTCCTGGCTTCTCCTGCCAATGTCCACTTCTCCAGACCTAACAGGAGCCTTCTGGGTAGCCTTTATTATTGTCCCTTAAGGGCGCAGCTAATAGGCCTTATGCTGTGACAGGTACCATAGACGCAAATGGGACAGAGCGGTCTCTCCCCTCTTAAGAGTTCGAGCAATGGGATCTCAGGCACCAGCAAGCACCCATTTAGCTATAGCTACTGGTAAGGCACATTTGTGGCAAGACTGCCAGCGTGGTATGCTTTAATAAAAGCTCCTGCTAAGTGAGGCTCGCGATCTTATAATGGCAGGCCTCATGGAGATGAGATATTCTGGTGAAATATCTGCGGTACTCTAAAGGAAGGGCAGGATTATAAGGAATCAGGAAAGATATACATATTTTTTAGGTTTATTTCTGGCACTGGACCAGAATATCTCCGAGACCGCCTTCTGCCGCACGAATCCCAGCGACCGATTAGGTCCCACAGAGTGGGCCTTCTCCGGGTCCCGTCAACTAAACAATGTCGGTTGGCGGGCCCCAGGGGAAGAGCCTTCTCTGTGGCGGCCCCGACTCTCTGGAACCAACTCCCCCCGGAGATTAGGACTGCCCCTACTCTCCCTGCCTTCTGTAAACTCCTTAAAACCCACCTTTGCCGTCAGGCATGGGGGAACTGAAACACCTTCAATTTATACATGGTATGTTTGTGTGTGTGTTTGTTAGTAAATGGGGTTCTTTTTAAATCTTTTTAAATATTTTAAATCTATTTGGATTTGTTATGATTCGCTGTGTCTTGTTGTGAGCCGCCCCAAGTCTGCGGAGAGGGGCGGCATACAAATCTAAATAATCAATAAATAAAAAATAAAATAAGGTACTTCATGCCTGGGGAGGGTGTCTCTCTTCATATTATCACCACGAATACCCTCCTTTTTCCTGTTTTTGCTGAATTGGGGGTAAAGAGAGAAGGGGGGAGAGAAATGTTGCCCTGACAGAGGGTAGATTTGAAACCGAATCCCCCCAAGTTCAACACTTTAATTCATTGGCTCTATAAAAGCAAATGTGCATGATTTGTGACTGTAAGTACAATTTTGTCCACACACACCCAGAATGGGCCCTTTTAAAAGATACACAGTATTTTCCTGGGATGATTATAAGAAGTTGCTGGTTAGGGAGCCCTTGAGTAGCAGCCATCTTCAAATATCTGAAAGAATGTTGCGTGGAAAATGGGCAGAATTATTCAGAATTGTTCCAGAAGCCAGACAAGAAACTTTACAATGACTTACAAGAAAGCAGATTTTGGTTGGACATCTTTAAGAGAGAGATAAAAAAAATCTTCAAATGGTACAATCTATTCAACAATGGAACCGATTGTCTCAGAAGGTGTTGGACTCTCTCTGCTCCATTGCAAATCAGGTGCCACCTGATAGTATTGTAGTACTAGACATAGGATTGGGATTCATTATCTCCATAATCCCCCTCAACCCATTCTACAATTTTATGAAATGGCCACATTGGGGTACCTCAACCCTTCAGTTAAGATCCTATTTCAACAAGACTTAATTGCACCATGCAGATATAAAGTACCTGCTTTCATTTGTCCTTACTTCTCCATGTATTGAAGGAAATTGTCTTATCTTTCCACCTTTTTGGGAAAACAAAACATTCTAAATTTCAAAATCTGGAACAAGTCTATGGGAGCCAATCATGCATTTGCCAAAAATAAAAAATAAGAAAAGACTGGGTAGGTAAACTCTGTTCTGAAAAAAATTTAGCACAATTCACTGACCTCCATGTATCTACTTCAAAGTAAACTCCATGTATTGTTTGGGGATATTAAAGTTTTAATCTGGGGAACGGAGCGCCTGGGTTTTAATACTGCTCAGATATAGTCTTTATCAAAATATTTTTGATTTAGCTTTGCTCTGTCAGTAGCTAGATTTTTTTTTAAATGAAAGACTGGTGAGAAAGTTCAAATATAAATGGGACATAAGTGTGCTCAGGATTGCATTGCTTTATATATCATGAAAAAAACGAACCATTGATGTAACTTGAAAATATGTTAAATTGGATACCATATGGTTACTTCCAGAACTAGCATTATTTAGAAAGGAAACTATTCACTTCCTGCCTTTTATATACATTTCCTTTAAGACTGGCCAAAGCAACCGGAAACACTTTTCTTTATGATTCCTCTCAGCACCTCCATTTGCTGTGAGCAAAGGTAAGGGATGGGAAAGCAGGATTGCCTTTGGGGAAACATAGGGGGTTACTTCCAGACAAAACTGTTATCCATTAACATCCAATTATCACTCAGTCCAAGCCATTAATTATAAATCAGCCTCCTAATTGGGATAATTAGCTCTCCGCTGTTTAATGTAGCATGACTGATGCGTTTGGAGAGAATGTGATCACTCCATTTGTTTAGCTTTAAGAAAACATTATCAAACTCATATGCTTTAATTTCAGACTTATTGCACACAGAGAAATACACACACACACACACACACACACACACACAAAAACCTGCTGCTGGCAATGAAGTACAGCTTTCTGGGCCAATGCATTGTTCTGGAGCCAAGCTGTTGATGGACATATGTCTGTTTTGTTAAGCATAAAAAGTTATCCCATGAGAACTGTCTCATGCCCTGGCTCAAAGCTAAGGGTTTCCCCCATCACTGGATCCCTTAAAATTCCCAAGTTCTCTGCATTTCTTGTTGTGGGTTTCACTTCATTTACTCTTGGGTCTTTCTTTCTGCGTTCTTTCCTCTCTCTCGCCCTTCCTCCTCCTTTCATTTCAGTTTTTGATTCTTCATCACTTTCCTCCCTTTCTATTTTCTTAAAGTAGCCCATCTTGGCGATGAAGATCTTGCCCATCCCGTCAGTCTTTTTCGACGACCGGAGTCGGGCGGGGTGGGGGTGAATAAGAGTTCTGAAATAGTCCACATCTGGCATTGTTTGACAGGGAGGATTACAGGCACAGCTCAGTCTTCCTTCTTTCGCTGCACCTTGGACGCTAACCACTGGTTGCATCCGAAGTGCATTGTGAAAAAGAGGGGCCGCCAGATATCTTTTTAAAGTGTTGTACCTCATGATTCTTGACAAATGTATATTTTCTTTTATGTACACTGAGAGCATATGCACCAAAGACAAATTCACGCTTGGCCAATAAAGAATTCTATTCTATTCTATTCGACCCTGATTGAGCTGTCCACGCTTTATGTTCTGAACCTGATAACTTGGTGACTTGGTTTTCATGAGATTCTCTGGAATGAAAGCGAAAGAAAGAGAATCCGCCAGGAAATCCCTCTGCCAACGGAACCAGCTGGGGCCCAAGACCTCCGCTTTTCTCTCTATCCGCCCCAACTCGATTGAAATCGGGACAGGCAAACCCTCCTCCGCACCTATGGAACCTCCCAACTTCATTTTTTGTTTCCGAGCTCCTTCCCCGCGCTTACACCAAGGGCCGTCAACAACTTTATTGGCCAAGTGTGATTGCACGCACAAGGAATTTGCCTTTGGTGCATATGCTCTCAGTGTACATAAAATAAAAAGATACATTTGTCAATATAAGTCCTATAAGCTTATATACCGCTTTTGCAGCCCCTCTTCACAGTGCTTCAGAGCCCTCTCTAAGTGGTTTACAGAATCAGCATATTGCCCCCAACAATCTGTGTCCTCATTTTATCCACCTCAGAAGGATGGAAGGCTGAGTCAACCTTGATTGGGTCAACTTTGGTCACCATTCAGAGGTTTGTCTCTAAAAAATCGCCAGAGCCGATGGAGGCTTTCCTTAACGGCTGCATTCTCGAAAGTCAAACGCGTGCGCGGATCTCTACCACCTCCCCTTTCCTCTCCCCTCCGGAATCTCTCGCAACTGCGGGGGCCCTACAAGCCGTTTACTCTACCCTGCTGGGGTGGTGGTGAGGGATTCCGTCCCCGCCTCCAACCCTTGCTTGATGTCTCCTTAATGAGGGCGGCTCAGAAAGCCGCATGTAGCTGCGGGACATGATTAGATATTTATTACTGTCATTTACATAGGAAATTTGAAGAATCAACCAAACGGAACGGAAAGGCGGCAGCAGCGAAGGCGCTTAAGCTTTGCAGCTCGTCCTGCGCAAAGAAAAAAAGATTCCATCCAGGGGCTCAATTCTCGGCGTCTTTATCCTCGGAACGAGATCGGTCCGAAGTCTAACCGGACAACGCGAAGTTCTGCTAGCTAACTAACCAAAGAAAGGAAAACTATTTATAAAAATAAATAAATGAATGAAACTTCAGGACGGAGACATATTTTATTTATTAGATTTGTATGCCGCCCCTCTCCGTAGACTCGGTAGAATACCAAAAAGGCAACGTGTAGCCCATCTTGGTTTGAATTTCCAAAGCGAAGCAATTAGGATTAGGCCTAGAAAATATCTGGATGGGAGACCACGAAGAAATCACAAGTAGTCGGCGGGGGTGGGAAAATATTCTGGAAGAACATGGGAAGAATTCTTCCTCTCTCTCTCGCTGAGAACGTGGACATGCCCGTCCATTAAGCCTGTTAGGAGTGAAGGTTAGCAAGTCGGCTTTTCACGGAACCGTGGCTGTGTGGAGACTACAGTGTGCATATGAATGGCAAGAGAATGGGTAAAGCGGGACGGTGCAAGGAATCAGAAATCCTTAGAAAGGAAATTTGCCCAATGGGTGAGAAACGTTTAACTGGATCGCCTGCCTATTGACGAGAGCAATCTGGGCCAGTAGACAGGACCTAAGGCCTTTGAAGTGGCGCCCTCCAGCCCAGGTGGTCCCAGCAGTTTTAAAACAGTGTAAAAAGTGAATTAACGGTGGAAAAAGCAGTTTAAAAACTACATGCCACCGTTCACTTCGGCGAGGGAAAGCAATTTCGATTAGTGTGCATTGGGCTGTTCCCCCCAGTTTTTTTTAAAAAAAGCCTGCGTTAAACTAGGGACTAAAAAAATAGGCTCCCTCCAATCCAAATTAGGAATTGTTACGCAACGGCAGTGAGCAACGCAGCCAGAGACAAGAGTAAGCGGGTGTGAAAACTGGCAGGGATAGGAAGAGGAACTCGCGCCGCCCGTCGTGGCAAAAGCACCGAGTCGCATTGTTGGCCGAGTGACAAGTTTTGGGTAGACGCCGCAACTACTCCTGCAGAGAAGAGACTGCGCGATCCTGTCCTCCCCCCCCCCCCACACACACACACAACTTCGCCTCCTCTTCCGACTCAACAGAATCTCTAATAAGACCCCGCTGGAATCCCTTTAAAAAAAAACTTTGCTCCCACAACTTCGGTTCCAGGAGCGATCATTTCCGTGCTTGGTACGAAATGGCACACTGGTTAGAGTGCAGTAACTGCAAGCTATTTCTGTTGATCACCGGCTGCCAGCATTTTGGCAGATCGAATCTCAGTAAGCCAGTGATGGGCTACCAAAATTTTTACTACCACACTGTGGGCGTGGCTTATGCATTTTGTTTCAACATCTTTCAGTGCAAATTGGGTGCTCTGGAGTGGAGCTCCAAATTTTGCAACCGGTGCTGCGTTCCTGACCGTACCCGTAGGAGCCCATCACTGCAACAAGGTCAAGGTTGACTCAGCCTTCCATCTTTCCAAGGCCGGTAAAATGAGGACCCAGATTGTTGCGGGCAATAGTATGCTGATTCTCTATAAACCGCTTAGAGATGACTGTAAAGCACTGTGAAGCGGTTTATACATCTAAATGCTAAAATGCTAAAGTGCAGGAACGCGCCGGCGTCCTTCCTAGGTTCTTATCCGGGCAGAGAGCGCGTGGAGAAGGGGGGACATCGCTTCGGGCCCGTCGAACAGAATTCGGGATCCCAGCGCTTTTTACCCCCGAGATTTGGCCTTGGCTGATCCCAGAGTCCTTTCCTCTCGGAGCTGGAATGACAGGCGGATATTCCACGCCGGAGGAAACGCAAGTCAGACTTCTGGAATTGAGTCGTCCCAAGGTTGCTTGGCTCAGGCAATTCCTAAGTAGAGAAGCCAAATCTTTCTGGGGGCTTCTGGTTTTGCAACCCCTGGCCTTTTCGGGAGCAGTTCGCTCCTCCTTTCGACCCGGCCGCTTCCAACGCAAGACATCAATTTGGAGGCAGGTTGCTTTAGTATCAAACGTCGTCGGAAATCCGAGGGACTCCGCAAGTCATCTAAAGTCGGAAAATTTAAAGCCCAATATTTCCAGTTGAACCCCCCTCCCCAAGGGTTTCCTCCCAGGCTTACGCGATGGGAATGGGCCGAAAATGAAATTCTTCGTGGGGATCCAACCCGAACAGTTGGGGGGTGTTTGTAACTGGCACGAACTAAAAAAGATGCGCAAAACTTCCCAGTTCCCCCCAAAGCGGGATATCTTTCAAAACGCAGGACAGAAGAGAATTTGGGGCTAGGTCTCTGTGGCCGGCGGTCTCAGGGTCCAAAGATTTAGCGTTTGTAGATGGAATCCCTTTCTTAAGTCTAGGAGAGGGTGATGGTCCTGTGGACACTTTGCTATAAGTGGAAAAAAGGATTCACACCTACAATGCTTTGAAAAATGAGGCATTTATATCTATATACACCCGAAATAGATCTATAGTAGTCTCCCTTCCTTTTCATTATCAGCAAAAAATATGTTACATATATGTGTGTGTATGTAAACATATATACGGAGGAATACTGATATATATCTATCTGATATAAAATCTACGAAAACAAATATGTGTGTGTGTGTGTGTGTGTGTGTGTGTGTTTGTGTATAAGTATTCCTCCGTATCATTATATACTATAATATATAATTATAGTATATATAATAACATATAATAATATACTATAATATTAATATGAGACTATCAACTCATTTGGTTTTTCCTCTTTTCACCCAATAAATTGATAAGGTTTCACCTCCAGGGTTGCCTAACCCCCAAAACAACACCCCCAAATATATAAATCTTACTAGCTGGCTTTAATCTTATGCTCTACAATTTCACTCTTCTCAGTTTAGCTTTAAAAAGAAAAGAAAAGAAAAGAAAAAGAAACCAACGAAAACAAAACCAAGAGCATCTTTAAAGCAACCGGACCTGTGTGTATTAATAATGTGAGCAATTAATATTTCGACATAAGAAATTTGTTAGCCAACTTTTCCCGGTACATCAACTTCCTAGAGTTATTGTGCCCATTTTATACCGTTTTTTTGTTTGTCCGTCCTTCAGCAAAGTGTTGCTTTAAAATTTCGGGAACGGGGTCAAAAGACGGACTAAAGAATTGTTGGGCCTTACAGAATATAAACAAAGCAAGCTCCCCTCCCACCTCTTCCTTTCCTCCAGTAAATCATTTTGTTTGCTCTACTCTATTTTTTTAAAAGGCCTGAGCGACTGCAGCAATTGTTCAACGTTTACACTTTTCATTTGGAAAACCTGTTCCCCGTCTTCCTCAAAGTTTGGGATTGTAGGCTGATTCAAACGTTGGGTGACTTACTCGGCGACAGGTATTGTGTGTGTGTTTGTGTGGCAGTGGCGGTGGGGATGAGCTTGTTACTTGGCAGTTAGATCCGTCTTCAACAACAGGATTAACTTGCAAGTAATTGGAGACGCAGAAGTGGTTGGGGTTTTAAAGACAAGGAAATCTCGCGCCATCATAGGCAGTATAAATGAACGCAAAATAGGAAAATAAAACTTTTTTTGCTTCCTGTTCTGAAACTCTCCTGCTCATACTCGTCAATATTCGTTTGCCTCGATTTTACAGAATCGTGAGATTTAATACCCCGCACCTATTCCCAGATGTAGAATGTAAACCATATAGAATTTTCATTTCATTTTTTTAAGGTACGCGGGACATGGGGATAGGGAAGAATATTCTTTGGTCAAACAATTCTTGGTGGCTTGGAATGAATTGAGGCGAATCCTCTCCCTCCCTCCCTCTCTCTCTTTCTCTCTCTCTCTCCCTCCCTCCCCCCCTCTCTCACACACAACCACACAGAGGCCACTCTTTTTCCTACCCTGGCTCATCCATCATCGAATGACCCCAAGGGAGGCTGTAGCCTCAGACTCGGAAATACGCCGGCGGATCTCCATCCGGGTTCGCAGAGTAATAGAAGCGCAAACCAGGGTTGGATCGCTCAGCCCGCCAATTTATCAACTCCGGGTCACGGCGCGTGTCCTGTCGCCTCGTGAATTTGTCCCGATGTGGATGGGGGGGGGGGGGAGAGTTAAAAAGGAGTTGCGGCCAGGAGAGAGGGGTAAACCAACAAAAAAACAAAAACGCGCGGTTCATAATTTTAAAGCAGGCGAGTTTTCGGTGCCCGGGGAAAAAAAAAACCTCGCGCTTAAGTTGGCGCAAAAGATCCGTGTTGCCAAATGCTCCCTGTGCGCAGTCCTGCAACCATTGAGCACCCCCCCCCAAGAGCCCCATTTCAACTCTTTGAATAAACTGAACACACAAGTGAATTCAATCCTCGCCCTCAAGGGACTAGTCCTCAACAGCATTGCCAAGATTTACATTCTAAAGAAACATGTGGGGCGGTCACCTCGAGGCCATCTAACCCAACTCCAATGTATGGAGTTTTTCCACGCAGTGGCGTCTTCAATCCTCTTTTTAACATCCGGATCAAGAAACAAAATCCTCACTTTCCCGCCCCCGTCCCACTGCTGGCGAAATATTCGTCTCTCTCAGCCTTTCTTTTTCTCTCTCTCGACTTAATCTCTTCGCCTCCGGCTCCGCTTCCCCCTCCGCCCCCAAATCTGTCTCTCGTGGCCTCCGCTCGGCCGTTTAGCTTATTAAAACCTCGTTAAGGTAAATGGGACGCAATGGGCGGCCTACGAATGGAAAAGGGCTGTGAACTCTTTTTTTAACTGCGCCCTTTGACAAACGGACAGGACGTCTGGAGAGGAGCCGGAGTGAAAAGTTAAACGGGGGTGGGGTGGGTGAGGGAAGAAGGGAAGCGCCCCACAGTCAAGAATAAAACAACAACAACAACAACAAGGAGAACGGAAGAAAGCTTGACCTCTTTCCCTGCGTGGAAAATAGTTCAAAGGAGAGCCAAGCCAAGTTTGAAGACTCGGAGTTGAGTATTAAAACTATTCGTCGCCTCGCTAGGGAGAATGGGGGGGGGGGGAGAGAACAGTTTTTAACCAAACGAACCTGTGCGCCTAAATGTATTTTCTTTAACCACCAGCTAAACATTACGTTTGAAAAGCGGAGCAAGATCTCTGTCTCTCCCTCCCTCCCCTCCCTCCCTAAATATAAGTTCAAGGTCTTATATGTAGGTCTCCCCAAATGAATGGATCCTCCCTCCCTTCCTTCCTTTTCCTTCCCTCCCTCCCTCCCACCCTCTCTCTCCCAAAAACATAACTTCAAGATCGTTTGTAAGTCTCCCAGATGAATGGACCCATCCTTCCTACCTTCCTTCCCTCCCTCTCTCTGTTAACCTAAAAGATAAAGGGGAATGAACAAGAGAAGCGGGCCCAGAGGAGTCGCGGGCTCTTCTTTCCAAAGGCCAGGCAATTGCCTCCTCGAAAAGAGAGTTTGGTGGCGATCT
Organism: Erythrolamprus reginae; assembly: GCF_031021105.1. Classification (NCBI taxonomy): domain Eukaryota; kingdom Metazoa; phylum Chordata; class Lepidosauria; order Squamata; family Dipsadidae; genus Erythrolamprus; species Erythrolamprus reginae. The sequence continues at coordinate 72,380,399 of NC_091952.1, forward strand.
CCACGAAGGAGCCCGGACTGGGTTCGTGGGAAAGGAGGAAAAGTTTGTGGGGGGGCCCCGATCCCTGTCAGGATTCTCTCCTCGCCACAGAAGCCGCAGCGACCTTCATGGCCCCTTCCTCTCTCCTCACCCACCTCGAACCACTCCTGTAAAACCGCTCGACCCGATCCTGTAAAACACGCGCGACCCAGTCCTGTAAGCCAGGCGCGCGCGCGCCTCCTAAACCAGAGGAAGCAAAGCGCGCCTGGCAAAGTTTGGAGCGCCCGGCCAAGCAGAGGGGGGAGAAAGCCGGGGTGACCCCGGCCGTACCTTTCGGGGGGACGCTTCTGTCTCTCGGTGGATCGGTCGCAGCAGCAGCCGCCGGCCTTGAGGAAGGAGGCCGCCTCTCTCGCTCGCTCGCTCGCCCGGGAGTGCGGAGCGCCCAGAGCCCAGGACTCGAGAGCGCTCGCTTTACTCCAAGTCTCCTCCTAGCCCGGCTCCCCAACCGCGCAAAGCTGCCATCTACCGGGGGAGGCGGATTCAGGAAGGATTTTAAAAGGAGCCTTGCAACAGAGAACCTGGGAGCTCCCCTACGAGACGTTCAGTGGCTCTTCCCCACGTCAATCAAAGCAGAGAGAGGCTTCTGCTGATTGCCCCCCCTCCCTACCCGGGCCGCCATCTCCCCCTCCCTCCTCCACCCTCCTTTCTAATAGCAACTTAAGCGCTTCTCCGCTCGCTCCAGTCTTTTATTCCAAGGCTAGTCAGGTGTAAAAAGTCTAATTGAATCTCTGGGCCGACCATAATAGCCAACCAGGCTGGTGGGGGTCGAATTGGAACCAGGAGAAAGAGAGAGACAGAGGGAGGGAGGGGGGGAGAGAGGGAAGGAAGGAGGGGAGAGAGGATAGAGAGGGAAGGAGGGAGGGGAGAGAGGAGAGGGAGAGAGAGGAGAGTGAGAGGGGGAGAGAGGGAAGTAGGGAGGGGGAGAGAGGAGACGGAGAGAGGGAGAGAGGGGAGGGGAAGAGAGAGAGGGGAGGGGGAGGGGAGAGAGGAGAGAGAGGGGGAGAGAGAGGGAAGGAGGGAGGAGGAGGAGAGAGAGGAAGGGGGAGAGAGGAGAGAGAGAGGGAAGGAGGAGTAGGAGAGAGAGAGGGAGAGAGGGGAGAGAGAGAGGGAGGAGAGGGGAGGGGAGAGAGAGAGGGAGAGAGGAAGGGGGGAGAGAGGAGAGAGAGGGAGGGAGGGAGTAGGAGAGAGAGAGGGAGAGAGAGAAGGAAGGAGAAGGAGAGAGAGGGAGAGAGGGAAGGAGGGGAGGGGAGAGAGGAGAGAGAGGGAAGGAGGGAGTAGGAGAGAGGAGAGAGGGAAGGCGGGAGGGGAGAGAGGGAATGAGGAGGGGAGAGAGAGGAGAGAGAAGGAGGGAGGGAGAGAGAGAAGGGTGGCATTAATTCTTTAAATGGGTAATGGAAGGAGAGCCAAGGGGGGCAACAGATATAATAATAATAATCCGTCCGCAGCGCCTCGTCTTTGCTTCATAGTTCCCTCTAAGCTGAGCAGTGAGCAATCGCTCATTTAAAAATCATCATCAACTCAGAGTTTTCCAAACCTGCCCAGAAGCCGAGAGGGAAGAGTGAGAGGGAAGGAGAGAGAGAGGAAGAGAGAGAGAAACAGATAGAAAAAAGAGAGGAAGGAAAAGAGAAAGAAAAAGAATGGGAGTAAGGAAGAGAGAAATAAAATCAAAATCTAGTTTGAAACTAGCTCAACTATTTAAGTGGCATTTTGATATTGATAGAGTTGCCCTATTATGAGCTCACTGTTATAGACACACAGTACAGTATTTTATTTTGAAAATTCTCTGAGGCAAAACAGGGTGGGTTATTTGTTGTTTGTTTGTTTGTTTGTTTGTTTATTTATTTATTTATTTATTTATTTATTTATTTATTTATTATTTCTGTACTGCCCAGTCCCGAAGGGACTGCCGCTCAGACACTATACTTTTCTGCCCACCCCCCCAAAAAATTAGAGGGAACACTGCTTTGCTTGTTATAACGAGGTGCGTGAAAGATCGCGGCGGATCGCTGCCGAGAGTTCGGGACCCACCCACCCCCAACCCGGATTTAGCCATGAACTTCGAAAATTCGCAGACTTTTCGATGCATTTCTTTCGTCCTAAAGGAAATTTATGGCCTGGTTAATGTCCAGGTCGGGCAACCCGACCTGGACATTAACCAGTCCAGGTCAGGTCAAGGCTTTCTCCGGAAGTCTCAGAAAGTTTCACTCTTCACACTTGTCGCGTCTGGAAGGTGTTGAAAGAAGCCGCGATGCCCGGATGGGTGTCCGGCCAAATCGTTGAGCTTCACCCGCCCGACGCTCGTGGCCAACGATTCCTACGACTTGGATGGCTTAGAACTGCCCCGTCCTTTGAGAGATGCTCCACAGGATCCCTGACTTCCGAGATCCTCACCTCCTTCCCCTGGGTCTTCCTGGGCATCCAACCCAGGAAGGGCAACATCCCCTCTTCCCGTTCCTTTTGGATTTTTTTAAAAAAAATCCCGATTGCGGGGTCAACTTTAGCTGGCAAATTTAAGCCTCCTCTCGCCACGCAACGCGCCCGCTTGGCGGGCTATTTTCGAAGAGCGAAGCTTTTGGGTTCTTTTCAAAAATAGGGGCGGCTGCAAGATCCTGGGGCGAAGGTGAAATCCTAAATCCGTACTCAACCACTCCGTTTACCCGAGCGCATACCAGCTGTCTAAACCGAGTTTATTTCTAAATTGACATGTTAAAATTCCCTCTTCGCCCATGTTATTATTTTATTAATAAGGGTTTTTTAAATTGTGTATTTAAATATTGTTATTATGGTTATGAGCCGCCCCGAGTTCTCAGAGAGGGGCGGCATACAAATCTAATAAATTTTGATTGATTGATTGATTGATTGATTGATTTCTTGGACTTCTACGCCGCTCCTCTCTGGGATTCGGGGCGGATCACAACATATAAAATATACAGTACACAATATCTTAAATCTAATTAACTAATTAAAAATCTAAATTAATCTACGGGAGCCTTATTGCAGTTAGCTAAGCAAAAGCGTAGGTGACTTCAGAGAACCTTAGTCTTTGCCTCTGTGTGTGTGTGTTTGTGTGTGTGTGTGTGTGTGTGTGTGTGTGTGAAGAGTGCGGATGGGATTAAGATTTCATTCCCTAAATAATCCGATGGATTAAAAGGAAGAAAAAAGTAGGCGCCATGCGGACAGAACGGTTTTAGCATTTCCTCTAGTTTCTGCGAGTATTCCATCTCTCTCTCACACACACACACACACAGAGGCAGCTAAGAGATAGCTTTTTTGGCAGACCTAGCTGCACCGTTGGTTTTATTTGTTTTTCGGCTCAGCCGTGCCTTTGCAGTTGTTGAAATCCTTTGC